>NC_139947.1:2293640-2536140 GCF_963454915.1 Gymnoscopelus microlampas | reverse complement strand
CAAGTATCTGAGGAAGATGAACTTGAACGGCTCCAATGACACAGTGCTCAAACAGGTGAAAACCACTGAACATAACAACACATCCTATACAATACTCTGTACAGACTGCTTTTGACATGTTGGGATTTATTCCTGTCAGTGACTAACACAACTACTGTGGTGTGACAGGACTCACTCTGGGCAATGGCTCTGGACTTTAACTATCAGCAGCAGATGATCTACTGGACAGACTGGACTCTCCCAAACAGCAAGATCAGTCGCATGAACATCAATGGCAGTGACGTCCAGGTCAGTGTGACAATGACAACAATGAGGACAGATGATGGGGAAGGGAAACCATATTCAAAATATTTATACTTTTATTCAAAATGTTTATACTTTTATTCAAATGTTTCAAAATGTTTTGTGATATCGCTGTTGATGCATTAAATGGAAAACAAGAAAAGAGAATGTCTGGTGGCTCAGCCATGTTCTCCTTGTGAGCAGCGAGGACCAGAGTTTGAATTCGACTCCTTTTCTTGTGTTCTATGTTTCTCTTCTCTCTGATTTAGTGTCACTCTACACTATCCTATCTAACACATAACGTACACACATGGCAAAATAATTGCTTTAAAGTGAAAGAAAGAAAGAAAGAAAGAAAGGTTGTATTGCTCGTTGACAGGTCCTTCACAACACGTCGATCAGTAGACCATATGGTCTGGCTGTTGATTGGATAGGAGAAAACCTGTACTGGTGTGACAGTGACAGGGACACCATAGAGGTGTCCAAACTAAACGGGTCGTACCGCACAGTCCTGGTCAACACCGGCCTGGACCTGCCACGTGGCATGGCTGTAGATGTACGCCACGGGTAAGAACACTGTGGTGTGATCATGAACCTCATTTATCGACCATTCTGTGAAACAAGAAGACTGAATTACAAGTAAAACTGATTAGATTGCTGCACATACTTAAAGTCCAAACATAATAACACCTAAGATGATTAAAACAAATCTTATAAAAGCATGAAAAAAATTTTTGAACCATGGATGAAGGCTTATCATATTGCCTGTCTACTAGTACTGTACACTGACTGTATGAGTGATTTGTTGTGAATAGTGACCCTGACACAGTGTCTCTCTGACAGATACTTGTACTGGACAGACAGCGGTGTCAACCCTCACATAGAGAGGATGGGGATGGACGGCACCAACAGGAGAGTCATCGTGAAGGAGAAGATCACCTGGCCCTGGGGTCTGACATTAGACTACATCAATGATCGCATCTACTGGGCTGATAACTACAAGGATTACATTGAGTTTGCCAACCTGGACGGAACCAACAGATCAAGTAACACACACTTATGCATACACGCACAACTATGTGTGTCTAAGGTTACTTGTCTAAATATGGTGTTATCTCTCCAGATTATTTGTCCATAGAGTCACAAAATGTAAAATATTTACTTACTTATACTTACTTATTTTAAGAACACAACCTGTAATTACACAGTTAACATGTTCATTATTTAAGATAAATTGCTAAGCTGGATTTCATGGCTGTGTATAAGAATAGCTTTTGTTAATTTTCAGGAGGAGAATAGCAATGCAAGTTTAGATTATTATATTATTATAATATATACTTTATTGATGCAATTGAACACATAATGTATCTTTATTAAAAGGATAAACCCCTTGAGATACATCATCTCATTTTCTAGGGGGTCCTTATCACAAGTACACAAAGAGTACAATAAGTACAATAAGGGTTTGTTCATGCATTGACATACCCATGTAGATCTATATGAACAAAAGTACAGACCGTTACATACAGTACATGCACATGCAGTAAACATGCAATAATATGCCCATAAATTCACTTTTTTGTCTTCACTCCTATGCTAACAAACCTAGAAATACAAAAAAATACAGTAAAACAAAATAAACAGTTGTAATTCTCCTTCTTCACAGTTGACACTACAACATGACCAATGGATATTCAACAATTCACATGAACCAAATATTACCCTTATTGTCTGCTGTTATAGAACAGTCTCTACTAATTCAAGAGTAAACAAAGTTGAAGATGTGTGATGCCCTTTTCAATCCATGGCCTGATTAACATGTGTTAATTCTTGTTAATTGTGGAGTCAGGATTAGTGCGTGAGAAAGAATGAGTCAATGTTGATGGTGACTAAGTTCATTTTATAATATTCTGACTCTTTATGTTTTGTGTATCTGTAGTTGTGAGTCAGGACATCCCCTTCATCCGGCCTATAACTCTGTTTGAGGAGCACATCTACTGGACAGACATGCAGACCAAATCCATCTACAGAGCCCACAAGACTCAGGGTACCAACAAGACCAAGCTCATCAGCACCACAGACAGACCTAATGGCATCCACATCTACCACCCCTATAGACAACCTGAGGGTCTGTACCACCTACTGTATACAACACTCTCATTATTACTCTTCATGCTGGTTTATGACTTTCATCTGTTTTGAAACGTGCTATAGAAATACAACTACATTCTTCTTCTTCCTCTTCTTTTCAAGTTTAAATAGGTAAAAAGTACCCTTTACCTTCGAACAAGGCTTCATGAAAACACTATTTTAACGCAACAAAATTAATTACCACCATTATAGTTAATTCTGATGGTCTAAAAAAAAAGGGACACTTGGTCCCTTTCTTCCTACAGTAGACTGCCAGACTTTTTCAATGAGAAAAAAAAAGTACTTAGGAGCCGAGATACAGAATTTTTAAGTTTTAAGCTACAAGGAAGTGGATGGGAGTCTAAATCTTCGGAAAATCATATCTCCTTGGTCTTTGGGTCTAATTAAATTAAAAAAAAAGATAAATTAAGTTTTTTGAAAGAACGCAGATCTGCGTCAATGGCAGCGTGCGGGCTTTTGCGCAAATGAACGCAGATCTGCGTCCATGGCAGCCAATGTGCAGCCAGCCAACAAAGTAAAGGCTGGCTGCGGCTGCACTGAACCTGAGCTCTCTGTGAATGAATAAAAATGCCTAAACACAAATGCCATTTCACCGTTGAAATCAGCCAAAAGTACTGTTTTCGTCTTAGTCGTGACCAATGAGAAGCAGATTGTATTGTCTGTAAAGCTAGCACTTATACGTCTGTCGCAAGTAAAAGTTATTTAGACCTGCAAGCCCATATCAACACTGTAAAGCACAAGACAGCTGTGTGAGGAGAGCTCTTCTGCAGATTAAATTGACCAAATATGTTGGACAATAGGGGCACGTTGGCGCAGTCGGTAGCGCTGTCGCCTCACAGCTAGAAGGTCCTGGGTTCAATTCCCGCCGGGGACGCTGTGGGCGCTGGGGGCGTGTCTTCTCCTCCGCGTCATCAGCGCCCATACTCTAGGTGCCCATACTCTAGGTGCTCCATCAGGCGCCTGATGGAGGGGAAAGGAACTGGTTGGAATAACGTGTTCCTTCCACGCCCTACGTCCTACCAGGGAAACTCTCCCCTGTCAGGTGACAAGAAGGTCAGTTGGCTCTCATGCATTGAAGGAGGCATGGCATCGGCCCTGGCCTCCCTAGGCTGGTGGGGGGAGTGTAGTGCCCAGGATCACTTAGCAAATTGGCACCGGGTGAAAAAAGGGTTACAAAATCGAGGGATAAAAAATATAGAGAAAAAAACAAATATGTTGTAAACCTGGCAAAGCAGAAGATGTGATGGTTTGAAGAATAGGCTACCTCTCTTTTGAGTCAATATCACCATAAAGTACATTTGGGTGCCCTCACCACAATCACTCAAATATCATGAAAATGTAACAAAATAATGAAACTCTGAGGTCTTATTATGAATGGCCAAACATTTACACACTTATCAGTACAATGACGAGTCTCTGGAAATGTGTTTCCTTCATTTTATACAGATCTGTAACATTGGATGTATATGGTTTTGGCACGTCCCACACACCACTCTGCTAACTACAGTGTGTCTAATAAGTGGTTAATTTTTTGATTTTTCTTTTTCTTTTTACATAGTTTGATTGTCCACAACACCTTATTTGATAAAACAAGTCATTTTGATTTTAAATCATATGATATAGTCTGTTTTTATAATCATATTGAACATTTTTTGTGTGTCCCTGACATTGCTGTCCACCCTGTCATTTGGGGGTAAACTGGCCCTTTAAGAAACTTACTTAAGTTTAAGTTCCCTTGTTGTCTTCTTCCTGTCTTACTTCAATGGAGGCTGAAGCTATGGCAAGTTGCCAGTACATATTTACACTTATATATATTGTATTTTTCATAGTTTATGTGTGTAGTTGTATGTTGTCAAGCTTAGCATGTCCACTCTGTCATACTGAAATATCAATGAATATAAAAACTTTTCTGAAATTTGAAATATATCTGTTAAAAAGTATAGAGTCACCTTGCTAACTGAGCTAAGTTGCTAACAGAAGGTCCAGCATGTGCCAATTAAATCCTAAAACGGACCCAAAAGTTCCTGTCATTGTCCACCCTTTGAAATTTCCCCTGACAGGGTGGACATATTTTACTGTTGACATATATTACAGTTAATTCATAAAAAGTGTGGTAGCTTGACCAACATGCATTTCTAACTGTACAACATCCACTTAATACAATGAGTAAAAAGTTAAATGGAAAATCACAGTTTAAAAAAAAAAAAAAAGCTAAGTCCCAAATGTACCTTATGGTGATATTGACATGAGAGTTTACAAATACAACCATTTGTACACTCAAAGTTAAAGGGTCCATTTGGAAGCCCCTCAAGAAACCCTGAGGGTCCCTGGACCACACCTTCGAGAACCACTGCTATAGCATGTGACCGATTGTTTCAGTTATAGAGAGATTATTGAATTTTCAATTCAAACTGTGTGTGTGTGTGTGTGTGTGTGTGTGTGTGTGTGTGTGTGTGTGTGTGTGTGTGTGTGTGTGTGTGTGTGTGTGTGTGTGTATAGTAGTATAACAGTTAGAGGGTTGTACTCTCGTTCCTAACAACACCTCATAGCTGCTCTAAACTCACATTAAACCACAGCCTGGTGTGGCTTATTGCTTTATTCTAACATATAGGTGTGTGTTCTCATGTTTTCTCCACCCTGCAGTGGCCGGTCATCCGTGTCAGACCAACAATGGAGGCTGCAGTAACCTGTGTCTGCTCTCACCTGGAGGAGGCTACAAGTGTTCCTGTCCCACCCACTTCTACTTGGCAGCTGATGGCAATCAGTGCATGTCCATCTGCACTGCCAGCCAGGTGATTCACCTCGCCTTCACTTGTGTTACGCTGTATGACTTTATGTCTCATGTCTGCTTTTGATACAGTACATTACTGATTCTAAACATAATCCTCTGTCTCCTCCATCAGTTTGTTTGTAAGAATGAAAAGTGCATTCCGTTCTCATGGAAATGTGACGCGATAGACGACTGTGAGAACTGCTGTGAGTTGACACACACACACACACACACACACACACACACACACACACACACACACACACACACACACACACACACACACACACACACACACAGTATCGGATAACCTTTTAAATTCACATTTTTTAGAGTAAATACCTTAAAGAGTGTAACAACCTACCACATGGATACATATTTATCAGCCATGCAACCTGCATGCACCACACAACATGAACACATAATTTACACACCAAACAGTTTTCAGTCACCAAGAGGAATAAACTCATATTCAACACAGTTCGTTTCAATATTTATTTCTGAACAGTTTACATTAAGAAAATAACACATTCAAAATAAAAATAAAATAACATGCAGTCCTTAAGATTTTATTAATTCATTAGGTTATAGTTCAGTTCCACTTCCAAACGAAAAAATACCCACAGTAAAATAGAGCTCAGGCCATGGTTTTAAACACCTACGAGAATCGACCACCAGAGAGCAGCAAAATGACACCCTCGATGACTCGCTGACCCCCCCCCCCCCCCCCCCCCCCCCCCCCTCCAGGCTCAAACAGTCAAAACAACAAGAACCGGATGTGACGTATCTTAGCCGCATTAGCGCGTTTTTCAAGCTAAAACCGGAAACCGGAAATGGAAATCGCTGAAATTTCTTCCGGGTGAAGCGGAAGTGACTCGGAAGCTAAAATGATCTCGGAATACAGCGTGATCATCTATTAACTATATTAAACATTAGGACGCAGATCTGCGTCCTAGATTACTCTGGCAGCCCACGGTTGGATCTATTAGGATGCAGATCTGCGTCCCTGGCAGCGGATGTGTTAAACTCCAACAACCAGGCTCCCCTTTACCTTCGGTACCATGGCGTGGAATCCCGGGTTAATGGCCGGGTCCGGATCCGCCGTTGCTGTCCCTCGCCGAGGTCCGGTTGTTGTTTGTTTGTTTGTTTGGTTTTCGCGGATCCAACGGGTGTCCTCCCGACGCGGACTGTAACACACACGGTTGGCACGGACGCTAGATCCACTATAAATATATTAGGCTACCTTAACACAAACAGAACGGTCACAGCCTCTTCTGTGTGAGACGCTAAACAAAACAGACAGTGACACGGACAGCGGGGTGATTTCCTGGAGTGAACTTCAAAGGGAGCGGGGTGGAGAATGTGTGGAGACTGAAAGAAGGTGATAGGCTGACAGGTTTTGTGAATGGGGTGTGAAAATAGTGAATGAACGTGAAAATATAATTAGGGGGCGGACCGCCACAACACATCGTTGGTACTGAACGATGGACAGTTAGTTGTGTGTTGTGTATCTTTAGAGAGTTGATGAAGCTACAGGAAGACTGTGTTCTCTTGTAGCTTCAGTCAACAACATACACAGTTTGCTTCATATTTATGACAAACTGCAACACATTGATGATGTCATGTGACATAAGAGGAAGTTACACCACACAGAGTAGCAGGTGCATGGCTTGCTTTGTATTAGTGTCCAAAATATGAACTGTCAAATGTGAATAGGAAAAAACAAAAAACTGTTGTCAATACTGTATACATATTTTCATCTGTTTTGGTATAAATCGTTCATTTCGTCATCAGGAAAAACAAAGGACATCTTGTCCTGTATTTGAACACATCAACAAGCTGCTGTATTGGTAGAGAGGATCCATGTTCTCTGTTAAAGTGAAACTCATTTATTTAATGATTTTTCTCCTCAGCTCTCCAGGTTAAACCAACACACAACTCAACAGGTAAACAAAGATGAAAGAAGAACAACAGAACATAGTTTACAGTCTTGAAGGTATTTTAATTACATTTTTGTTTACTGCTTATTCTTTGTACAGAGTCTGATGATGTCAGGTTGGTGGGAGGAACCAGTCACTGTAGTGGCATACTGGAGATGAAACACCAGGGAGAGTGGAGACCATTGTTGCCTTGGTTTGACTGGAACAGGATGTCATCATCTGTAGTGTGTAGACAGCTGGGCTGTGGCTTTGCTGTCTCAACAGAATTTACTTCTATTTCTACGCGTCAAGCTGGATGGGTGATTCCATCTTCCTGTGTTGGCTCTGAGTCTTCACTGATGGAGTGTGGACCAGTAAAGTCTTATGATTCCACTGTCACACTGATGGTGAACTGTTCAGGTAAAACAATTACTTCAACAAAGACACTAATCTTTACACACTCTTATATCATTGCTCTCTCACACACTTTATAGCTTGTCTCTACTGTGCATATCTGTCCCTCTATATCTGCATGTCTGTGTGGCTTTTAAAAGTTGTGTTATTATCAAAATGCATTTAGAATGTGCGAGTTCACAGTTTATTCAGTGCATTTAAAATAAAGATTTGACATGTGTAAAGAACTCCATTTGTTATTTAAGTTGTCTTGTTATGTTTTTTTACTAGATAAATGCAGATGGAGTCACATGACTTGATAGTAGAGCACATCTATGTTTAGACTTAATAGAGTATGTAAAGTTCCAGATGCATTCTTTAAAGATTCATGTATCCATTGGCGTGGTTTAATACATAAATATTTTAAATTATAATGCTTACTCTCTCTCCATACTATGCAATACATCTCCCCCTCTCTCCCTCTCCCCCCTCTCCAGAGTCAGTGAGGTTGGTGAATGGGACTAGTGTGTGTTCAGGCAGAGTGGAGGTGAAGTCTAATCAGTCGTGGGTCTCAGTGTGTGAAGGTGACTTTGACCAGCAGGATGCAGAGGTGGTCTGTAGGGAGCTTGGCTGTGGGGCTCCTTCAGTCCTCCACGGGGCGCTCTTTGGAGAAGTGGAGGGTCCAATGTGGTCCAAAGAGTTCCAGTGTGAAGGCAGTGAGTCTGTTCTCCTGGACTGTAGAACCTCAAACTCAACTAGAAACACCAGCTCACCTGACAAGACTGTTGGACTCACCTGCTCAGGTAAAATATAAACTATAACTTTTACTTGGATTATTACTTATCAAAATCTGAACTATTATGTGATATGAATCTAAAAGTGCTGCATACATTTGTAATAACATTAGGAGAGTGAAGAAATCTTTATATCCAAATTCAATTCAGTCCAATGGATTATCTCTTGGTATGATGCAGTAATTAGAATCACAGAAGGTGACAAAATGAAAGTTATTTGCAATCATCAAACAAACTGTTAATTTATATTCCTGAATACACCTTATTTTCATAAATAAATATAATCAAATGGGAGAAACAAAGGATATCTTGTCCTGTATTTCAACACATCAACAAGCTGCTGTATTGGTAGAAAGGATCCATGTTCTCTGTTAAAGTGAAACTCATTTATCTGATGATTTTTCTCCTCAGCTCTCCAGGTTAAACCAACACACAACTCAACAGGTAAACAAAGATGAAAGAATAACAACTGATTGCGAACGCAGCGCAAGGAGGCGCCTCCGCGCAAGTGGAGCTTACTATGACACCGTGCTCGGCTTGTGTGTGTCTCTGGTCTTTGAAGGTCTTTGAAAACTGAACACACCTGTCAAGGTTGTGTTTAAGCCCGCCTCTTCCCCCGGAAGCCACGCCCCGGAGAAGGCTCCTAAAAACTCCCCATTGAAACCCCATGTTAAATGAAAAGTGCCCGAATCGCTCCCAAACTTTTTCTACCCCCCCCTAAGTGGGGGTCTACGAACGAATACTTCGGGCTCGGATTTTGGCTCCGCCCCCCGGAAGTGGGTGAAACAGGCACCTCAAACACTTTGTTGAATTGTTCAAAAACATTCAAAGTTTTTCTTTTGTGAATTTGTATTTTTCTAAGATGCTCCTTTTAACGCGGAATTTCTTTGTATTTTTTTAACTTTTTTTTATTGGTTACAAATATATTTTCAAATATATTTCTTTTCATTCATTTTTTTTTTTTGCGTTCGCCTCCCGCGTTTGCACGTCTTACTTGTTATAGATTACGGTCTTGAAGGTCTTGTTATATGTTTTACTGCTTACTCTACAAAGTGTGTGTGTGTGTGTGTGTGTGTGTGTGTGTGTGTGTGTGTGTGTGTGTGTGTGTGTGTGTGTGTGTGTGTGTGAGAGAGAGGGGCATTACTTCCATATATATTAATGCACTTAATCCTTCCTTACTCCTATGAAATCCAATAGAAGATGGCCGCTGTCTTGCCTGTTTGATGAGTGGTTGTTAAAACAAACGAGGCTTCTGTTTTACAGTTCTTGTGCACTAGTGCTACTGCTGCTCACACATATCTGATCAGATGTTTTTGTTGCAGCACAGCAGCAATCGGGTAGCCTGGGATCCAGACTGCTTTGCTATGTTCGGCGGATTTTGTTTCTCACTCCCTATACAGTCTGGAAAGCCTCTAATCGCCTGTGCACAGCACGGGTGAAAACAACCCACGGCTTCGGATTGGTCTGTAGGGGGGGGGGGGGGGGGGGCAGGGGGGGTGGGGGCAGTGTTGTCCAATGTAAAACTTGAGTCACTTCCTGACTTTCCTACTCCTACATCATTAAAATACGAGTCAAATGGAGGCTGGCCAGACTGATAAGTGAAGTGAGAAAATAAATCAGGCGAACCTAGTGAATCAAGCTGGATCCCCAGCCTAGCAATCGTGGTCTAATCACCGTGCCGGGGTTTATTTCTCAATAATGACCTGCTCTCCATTGACTATCCTGCTTATTAAAGGCCGCTCAGTGCTTTCACTTCAGCACAATAGGAAAGCGTTATGTGCTATATTGATCTCGCCATTTAAACACATGCACAAAAGTTAGTACTGTGGTTTGCACAAAGTGCCACCTTTTTCTTAAAGCCGAAGCTTAAAGGCACCCGGCACGCTGATTGGTTTTATTAATGTAATGGCCAAACCACACCTATGAATAATCCAGGGCCGTGTTGTGGCTATGCAGCGCTGTTGCTCCTGTGTTGTCCTTGGCGTAAGATAGAAAACAGTGCTAGGTGACACCACAGCGCTAGTTAAGAGATGATGTTAAATGTCAAATAGAAAGAGTAAGGAGGTTAGACTTCTATGAGCTCTTGATGATGATGATGAGTATGACTACCATTGTTTTGTTAATGTCGATTTTCCTCTGTTTGTTTATGGACATACTGTTAGTAATTTATATACAGTATATGTGTATCTATTTTAACACATTCGGGTGCCAAACACGGTCTGAACCGTGTTTGCACAGAGTAGCGCTTCGCTGCCCGAACCACGGTCTGAACCGTGTTTTCAGTCGCTTTTGTTTTTTTTCGTTTTTTTTTCCACACAGGAGGGGCTGGAGCAGCTCCTGAATCACCCACGGTGATTCTGAGAAGGAAGGGCCTTATAGATCACCGTGCCAAAAAACATGGCTCCCCATCCGCTTCCGTTCTATCTCCTTCTCTAAAAACCCTATAACTCCGAAACTTTTTACTTTGGGGAAAACGACTCATTTTGTATGCGCGATCGCTGCGCCATTGTGACCCGCGTGAACGTTGTTATCGTTCCAGGCGTTAGTCAGGACCATCATGCAAAATGCACGCATGCTTTGTTTCACATGGAATGCACGTCGTGGAGTCTACAGCTTAAACAGCGCACGTGCAGCTCAGCGGGTGAGATTTCTGGCACCGAACGCAATCTGTTATTATAAAATTCTGGCACCGAATGTGTTAAAGATCATTTAACATTTAATATGTGTCCTTCATCTCTGTGTGTATAGAGGTACAGTTAAACAACTTGTATCTGATGTGTTTCCAATGCTTTCTTGTAGTAATCATGTATCCTCTGTTGTGGTTAAATAATTTAATCTTTTAAGTAATACTTATTTTTCTCTCTCTCTCTCTCTCTCTCTCTCTCTTCTCTCTCTCTCTCTCTCTCTCTCTCTCTCTCTCTCTCTCTCTCTCTCTCTCTCTCTCTCTCTCTCTTCCCCCGCCCCCCCCCCCCCCCAGAGTCAGTGAGGTTGGTGAATGGGACTAGTGTGTGTTCAGGCAAAGTGGAGGTGAAGTCTAATCAGTCCCTGGGTCTCATTGTGTGAAGGTGACTTTGACCAGCAGGATGCAGAGGTAGTCTGTAGGGAGCTTGGCTGTGGGGCTCCTTCAGTCCTCCAGGGGGCGCTCCATGGAGAAGTTGACACTCCAATGTGGACCAAAGAGTTCCAGTGTGAAGGCAATGAGTCTGTTCTCCTGGACTGTAGAACTTCAAACTCAACTAGAAACACCAACTCACCTAACAAGACTGTTGAACTCACCTGTTCGGGTAAAAGACAAGCTATTTTCTTGCTTTGGTTTAATATTCTATAATACAAGTAATTGTATTGCATTAATGTTTACGCTATTGCCACTTTACAGTGATTGATAATGTCAGGATGGTGGGAGGAATCAGTAACTGTTCTGGTAAACTGGAGATGAAACACCAGGGAGAGTGGAGGCCAGTGGATGGTGGGTTTCACTGGAACCTGAAGTCATCATCTGTAGTGTGTAGACAGCTGGACTGTGGCTCTGCTGTTTCAACAGAAAGGAGTTCTGGTTATACACATCAACCTGTATGGAGGATTACACCTTACTGTGCTGGTTCTGAGTCTTCACTGAGCGACTGTGTCATGATGGAGACTTTCGGTATCAAACGGAAAGGTTTGATTACAGGCAAACCCACAGTGATCTGTTCAGGTAACAAAAAACAATGACTTGAACAATGACAGCAATCTTTACAGTCACTCATTTAATCTGTCCGTCTGTCTGTCTATCTTTCTGTTTGTCCATTTGTTTATCTATATTGCCCAAACAAATATTTTTGTTTATGTGTCTTCCTATCCATTCATCATTCTATCAGTGTTCATGTGTTCGTGCGTGCGTGCGTGCGTGCGTGCGTGCGTGTGTGCGTGAGTGTGTAGGGACTTTTAGTCTCCTATGAGCTATTGGGGAGGATCTGATGATGATTAGTTTTAGTTTTTTTTTTTTTACTTAATTATGAATGTGTTTTTTATTTATTGATGTATTTCTATATGTATGCATTCATTTTAGACAGAGTATATTGCTACTTGTCTCTCGCTGTGTGTGTTTAAGGGTTCATTAAAAATACTTGCATGATGTGTTTAGATTTCAAAATGCATCCATGATGGATTCATATATATTCATATATATTCAATAGTGGATTTGTGAAATTATCTTTAAAAATCACACCCTGTGTGAAGGAAGCGGTGCCTTTGGGGCGGGGCTTAACTCATTTCAGTTCGTCCCTATTGGTGGTCTGAGTCCACTTACCAAATTTGTACTTGGTAGCATGCTGCAAACTGGAATGATGGCTGTTTAAAGCCCAGCCAATGGGCAGACAGAGGGGGCGGGGCTTAAGTAATTACATTTCGTCCCTATTGCTGGCTTTAGTCCATGTACAAAATTTGTACTCCATAGCATGCTGCGAACTGGAGTTATGCCTGTTTGAAGGCCAGCCAATGGGAAGACAGAGGGGGTGGGGCTTCAGCAATTCATGCTGGTCCCTATTGGTGGTCTAAGTCCACATATCAAATGTGGAGTTGGTGGCATGCTGCAAACTGGAGTTATAGCTGTTTAAAATCCCGTGCTCATACGGGCGCTGGGGGTCCCTGGACCCCTCTTTGATAACTTCATCAATTCATGTTCGTGCCTATTGGTGGTCTAAGTCCACATACCAAATGTGGACTTGGTGGCATGCTGCAAACTGGAGTTATAGCTGTTTAAAATCCTGTGCTCATCCCGTGCTTAAACGGGCAGACGGACATAACATACGCTGGGGGTCCCTGGACCCCTCTTTGATAAGCACTGGCACGTGTGGCCAATGAGAGGAGAGATGGCAGAGGCAAGCTCCAAGTCTGTGTGTGTGTGTGTGTGTGTGTGTGTGTGTGTGTGTGTGTGTGTGTGTGTGTGTGTGTGTGTGTGTGTGTGTGTGTGTGTGTGTGTGTGCGCGCGTGTGTTTGTATGTGTTGCTTCTTTGCCGTGCTCATCCCGTGCTGAAACGGACGGACGGACGGACGGACGGACATACAAAAGTCAAAAGTCAAGTGTAGAGCGTTTGGCACCGCTAAAAATCTCTCTCTCTCTCTCTCTCTCTCTCTCTCTAGTTAATGAGTCTGTTCTCCTGGACTGTAGAACCTCAGATTCAACTAGAAACAGCAGCTCACCTGACAAGACTGTTAAACTCACCTGCTCAGGTAAAACTACACTTTAGGTTTGGGTTATCATTGTATAATGAACATAATAGTTTTGGATGTTTTTACGTTTACTTTCTTGTCTCTACAGAGTCTGATGATGTCAGGTTGGTGGAAGGAACCAAGAACTGTACTGGTATACTGGAGATGGAACACCAAGGAGAGTGGAGACCAGTGGATGGTTGGTCTGCCTGGAACCTGAAATCATCATCTGTAGTGTGTAGACAGCTGGACTGTGGCTCTGCTGTTTCAACAGAAAGGAGTTCTGGATCTACACATAAGCCTACATGGAGAATTACATCTTCCTGTGATGGGTCTGAGTCTTCATTGAGGGAGTGTGGAACAAAGATGTCTGCTACTTCCTTGTACATACTGGAGGTGATCTGTTCAGGTAACAAACTACTACTTCTTCAACAACAGTAATATTTACAGGGTACGGCCACATATACTGTATATATCTAAATATTATTATTGGTCTCTGACGGCAACTTCCCTCGGTGTTCATTTTGAATTGTGTTGTTTTGTTTGAACAGCAGTAATGAGAGTGATTGTTAATACCGCTGACAATCATGATTTTTATCATCAGCCTATCAAAGTGTACGACTTGAAATGTACTACTCTCTCTCTCTCTCTCTCTCTCTCTCTCTCTCTCTCTCTCTCTCTCTCTCTCTCTCTCTCTCTCTCTCTCTCTCTCTCTCTCTCTCTCTCTCTCTCCAGAGTCCGTGAGGTTGGTGAATGGGACTAGTTCATGTTCAGGCAGAGTGGAGGTGAAGTCTAATCAGTCGTGGGTGTCAGTGTGTGAAGGTGACTTTGACAAGCAGGATGCAGAGGTGGTCTGTAGGCAGCTTGGCTGTGGGGCTCCTTCAGTCCTCCAGGGGGCGCTCTATGGAGAAGTGAACACTTCACTGTGGACCAAAGAGTTCCAGTGTGAAGGCAACAAGTCTGTTCTCCTGGACTGTAGAACCTCAGATTCAACTAGAAACACCAGTACACCTAACAAGACTGTTGAACTCACCTGCTTAGGTAGAATGCAAACTATATTTTTAGTTTGGATTATAATTTTCTAATGAAACATTTTTTTCTTTAATGTTTACTTGTTACTCTCTTGACTATACAGAGTCTGCTGATATCAGGTTGGTGGGAGGAATCAGTAACTGCATTGGTATACTGGAGATGAAACACCAGGGAACATGGAGACCAGTGGATGGTTGGTCTGACTGGAACCTCATGTCATCAGCTGTAGTGTGTAGACAGCTGGACTGTGGCTTTGCTTTATCAAGAAAGTGTAATTCTGGTTTTACGCGTGAACCTGTTTGGTGGATTTCATCTTCCTGTGTTGGGTCTGAGTCTTCACTGAGAGAATGTGGAACAAAGGTTTCTGGTAATTCCACTGCCAGACTGGAGGTGATCTGTTCAGGTAAAACAGTGACTTCCTCAATGGCATATTTACATTATTCTATCTATCTGTCTGTCTGTCTGTCTGTCTGTCTGTCTGTCTGAGCTGATTAATGCAGATCTTGACATGAGTCTTTATGTTGTCAAGATTTTCCTCAGTTTAGAATCAGACACAGAGTCATCTCTCTGTTTAGAGACAATGATGTTTACAATTAAATTATTTCCAATATTTTTTTCTTTGTCTCATTTGACCTTATTGTCATTTTCTCTCTCTGTTTGTAAATCTGTTGTTTCAGTCAATCACCTCTGTCTTGTTACAGATCTGCCATTTAATCCAAGCATCACCTTCTACTCTTCCTCCATGAACGGGGTTTCTGAAGGCCAGCATCAGGGGCCACAGGTGATGGAGGGTTCCAGCTTCTCCATCAGCTGCTCCATCCAGCCACAGTACCCAGGAGGCTCCTTCCACCTCACCTTCACTGGATTCAACACATCACACACCTACATCCTGCCAGCTGTCAATCAATCTGACAACTTCCTGTTTGCCAACCTCCTGTTTCCTGAAGCAAACCACACCCACGAAGGGAACAACAGCAGTTTCAACGCAACACACAACCACACCCAGCCACCTGCCAATCACTCCGACAACTTCCTGTTACCGGCAGCAAACCACACCCACCAAGGGAACGACAGCAGTTTCAACACAACACACAACCACACCCAGCCAGCTGTCAATCATTCTGACAACTTCCTGTTACCGGCAGCAGACCACACCCACCAAGGGAACGACAGCAGTTTCAACACAACAGACACCTACATCCAGCCACCTGTCAATCATTCTGCCAACTTACTGTTTGCCAACTTCCTGTTTCCTGAAGCAAACCACACCCACCAAGGAAATTACAGCTGTGTTTATCACGTCAATGTTTTTAATCATAACTTCTCCTCTGAGAGCGAGATCCTCTCTCTCACTGTCACAGGTAGTATGAATGAAATTAACTTTTCAAATTACAATATGAATCACAATCAAAGAAGCATAGATAATTTAACCAATAACATGAATTGTTACCATATTAAGAATTTTTTTTTTTTTAATGAGAGTGGTTCCTTAGATGATGTTTGATGATGTTCTAACACATTTCTCTCACAGCTTCTCATCTAACATCTAACATCACCAAAGTTATCATAATGCTGCTGCTGCTGATAATCAGTGTCCTCTATCGCTTCTGGAGGGTAATTACACGTCATTACACGTCTTTATTCAATTTTATTTATCCTTATTTTATACAAGATTGTAATGTAAATGAAGAAGTTATGGAATGTTGCACTTTTTTTATTGAAGAGAACCTGATCTGATCCAATAAATTAAAGTTGGATGCTGCTGTGTTTCTCCAGGCCACCAGAGGGCAGATAGAAGGAGCGGAGAACGTTGAGTTGGTTTATTATAACGTCAGACGAGAGAACGTTGAGATAGTTTATTATAACGTTGCTGGTTCTGATGCTGAAGCTGCTGGACCCAGTGAAGAAGAAGAAGAATATGATGACATAGATCTACCAGATGGACCCAGAGTAGAGACAGAATACCACCAGCATGAAGACATAGATCTACCAGATGGACCCAGAGTAGAGACAGAATACCACCAGTATGAAGAGGTGGATCTACCAGTATGAAGAGGTGGATCTACAAGGAGGTTCTGAAGCTGGACCCAGTGTAGCAGCAGGAGTCCATGTGTATGAGGTGGATCATCCAGTTGTCATCACTCAAGTCTGACTTGATACTGGAGATACATTCATCTATGCTGGTGACAGTGATTAGGCCTCAAATTGGTCAAAAATAGGACTGAAACTATTGATTAACTATTGACTTAGAGGTCATGTCCACAGAGAGCATCTTTTCAGCTGGCAGCGCCAGCCTGCCATGTATTTCTATGGACAGTCTGTCATGTATTTCTATGATAAAGACAGTCTGTCATGTATTTCTATGGTAAAGGCAGTCTGTCATGTATTTCTATGGACAGTCTGGCATGTATTTCTATGGTAAAGACAGTCTGTCATGTATTTCTATGATAAAGACAATCTGTCATGTATTTCTATGATAAAGGCGACCATCGTGCATCAGCGCTCCCGACGCGGGGTCCAACCATTATCCCGACCTCTCCATAGTCCGACCTCCCATAATTTCAAAAAATACCCATATTACCGACATCCCATAGGTCCGACATGCCATTTTCCCAACCATATTAAACCCATCCTAATGTTCCGACCGTGCCATTTCAAACCCATAATTACTACATCCTAATATTCCGACCATGGAGCGCCTCGCGCACGGCAGCACCAGTGGTGCACAGCGATGCACTCTCTCCAATTATTATAATAAAGCTTAAACATCATGACCTGTATTTGTTTATGGTAGCCAAACATCTATAGGCCAACTCTAGGCCTGTCAACTTCATTGAAACAAATAGCCTACAGCAGATACTCCATAAAGTATTATTGTTGTTAATATTATTTTATTATTATTAGCATTTATTTGTATTATTTTATTACTGTTGATATTGTTATTATTGATATTAGTATAATGATTAATAATTATTATAATTCTTCTTCTTATTATCATTATTTCTAGTATTATGTATTAACACAAACCAACCTTTTTGAGTGGTGCTAGCCACTCCAAGGACTGACTTTGTCCGTGTGTGTGTGTGTGTGTGTGTGTGTGTGTGTGTGTGTGTGTGTGTGTGTGTGTGTGTGTGTGTGTGTGTCCGTATGTATGTTTGAGCACGACCTGAGCATGACCTCAACAGCTGTCGCTGATTGCAACACAAAGATGGAACCAGTTACACTAATTATACACAAACAGGAGTGCAACACACACACACACACACACACACACACACACACACACGCGCGCGCGCGCGCGCGCACACACACACTTTTAAGTAAAGAATACTTAAACGAGTAAAAATACTTAAAATTAGTAAAAACACGTAAAAGATGTTAAAATGAGTAAAACACATAAAAGTCAGTAGAAACATTTTAAAGTACTTAAAATGAGTAAAAATACTTTAAAGTCATCAAAGTCTGTAAAAAGTAACTCATTCAAGTCAAAGCACTTGAAAGTTACTAAATTGAGTAAAAATACTTGGGGGCCAGTCTTAGGCTAATAATAGCTTCATGAAATGAACTCATGATAGGCACCACTCTCTTCACACTGGGTGAGATTTTTTTTTCTCTCTCTCTCTTCTCCCGAGCGGTGTCTGTGTCATCCGCAAAAATAACAGATTGCAAGCAATCAACACTGTGCTATGCACAGAAATTACTCCTGATGTTTTATCAGGAGTAATTTCATTGGTATTTAAGTTTATTTTGTTTTGTTGAGTTATCAGTTCTGAGGAGTGTTGAAGTTTAGATTGCTGTAAATGTGTTACAACTCTGTCTTACCTGGCTGTGTTTAACAACTATTTAATATGTAAACTTCATGAAACTTGTGATAACTATCAGTCATTTCAAGAAAGAGAAACTAAATAAAATTAGCACATCAATAATATTTGAAACTTTTTGTGCTTCTCAGTGTTTTTCCTGCTCACTTGCATGTACTTTTAACTAAATTTAACAAACAATTATCTTAACATAAATCTTTGGCAAGAGGTACAAAACAGGGTTGCAGAGAACAAAGGCACTAAAGTACCGTAGCATTAGTCTGGAACCTGACTACAACCACACCAAACACAAAATACTGACCTGGTGAAATAGGCTACAAAGTCACATGTGCATTCCTTAGTGCACATTCCTTAAATTAAACGTCGGAGCGCTGCGCTGTCGGAGGAATGCGCTGTCGGACTAACGCACTGCACCCCAGTAAATGTATACTTCATACTTAAATTGGCAACCTGGCTGTAATATAAATACATTTCTATAGTAACAGTGTAGCCTGCCCTGAATATCCGGATTATAACATTCTGTCAATCCCTTATAAACCCATATTGGATAGCTTATTTGATGCAACCTTATTTGTCAATGAATAGCTACAGTATTGTAATACACCTCACTGTGATTAGTCCCTCTCAGAAGACAGCATACACTAACTTTCAGTTCATGATTTACGCAATATCCATCACCCAGATCGAGCTGTTCAGAATGCTATTGAAGTCACTGCGGAGGTCTGGGTAGTTCTGATAATTGACTGGTAGCATGAGATAACATCCACATGTATGAGCTTGGGGGGCGACACTGGAATCCACTGGTTTCAATGAAGGTCACTGGTGATGTCTTTTCCGAATAGAAGATCAGCTCCAGTACAGAAGCGGAGGAAGAGCCTTAAAGTGTTGTCATCCATCTCCCCAATATATCTCTTAAGGTGTCTTGCCACTCTGCTCTGTGTGGCACTCATGGCTTGTGGAAACTTCAGGATTTCTCTCACACGCTTAGGTGTTGGAACTCGCTCTAGCATGACCTCTGCTAGTCTCTGTGGTGTCAAAGTTTCAGCAAGATCCCTCAGATGAGGCCTCCAAGATTCGATCACAAACATAGGAGTTTGTATGAGGGCTTTGTGATCCAACTGTGACAGAAGTGCTGAAAGATTTTCTTCTGTGGGAATCTGGTGACATTCATGTACATCTAGGGTATCAATGAGTGATTCTTGGTCAACAGATTGAAAGTTGTCCAATGCCTGCTCAAGGATTTCTTTCTCCTGTTTTGATATGTAGTGCATGAATGAATCTCTGATACTGCTGTAGGTGGTACCACAAAAGGCTACCTCCAGAAATGGAAGGGAAAGATGTATGGGGAAATACCCCACTGCAAGCCACCCTTTAACAGGAATTATTGCAATAGATTGCCATTCATGTATTTGGTACTCATGTCTTAGGAAGGGGGCCGTGACATCTGCACCTAAAGTGCACCTGCTGTAGAATTCACTCCAGAATTCACATAAGAAGTCACGGAAAACACCAGAGCCATGTCCCGGTTCCAACTGTCCATTGGGAAGTTTCATACGGACAGACAATTCTTCTCCATAATAGCTGGGTCACTGAATATGCTCATTAGGTCAGTGAGAACAAATCCTCTTTGCACTACAACCACTGTTTTAGGATTTTCAGTATCATCCACAGGAATAGTGTAGTGACGATTTCAAACAAACATTTCGCCACTCGGCTGGGTACAGTGATTATCCGTTTTTGACGCGTTTCAATGATAGAATGTCCAAACCAAAAACTGCTGTTGGGTGAGGTTCCCATTTATTCAGTATAACAGGGAATACAGCAAGGTTTTGTCAAATGCAAAATAAGAACGGTAAAAACCGTGTGATCTCCTGTGTACCCAAACCATGCCATCATTAAAGGCCAACTTGCAGGTTGTATTTTTGTTCAATGCACAATGTTGACTAGGGCAAAGGTGACTTTTAGGAAGAGGAAAAAAAAATTAGCGAAATTGACCCAGTTTTAGCGTTTTTATCGAACATTTTGTCCGCCCAACCACGACCCTCATGCACGCGCATGTTTTGATTCACTTTTCATAGCGTGCGTGTGTCAGCGTAATGATGACGTCACAGCCGGTATCAGGGCAGCAGGGGGCGCTGAGATTCACACGCAGGTAGTGGCGGAAACAAAGGGCCCTCTTGTTACTTCTACATCCTGTTGCACTTTTTGACTACTCACCGAGGCAACACGTTGTGAGCTTGTAGATCTGCTATTTTCTCTTCTCTAGTCTGACGTATTTGCTACAAAAATGGTGAATATTTGTGTCTGTGGTGGGTGTACGAATTCCAGCCTTTCTGGCCATAAAGTGCACGCCTTTCCAAAGAAAGGAACGTCAGCCTTTAGGTCATGGGTGAGGTTCGTGCAGGTGAAGAGAGCTGATTTTACGGCGTCGTCGGTGAAAGACCGACACTCGGTCATCTGTGGGGCCCATTTCAGAGAGGAGCACTATATCCAAGGGGATCTCATCTCCCATAGACTGGGATTCCGGACTTTGGACCGGGTGAGACTTTTAGAAGACGCTGTGCCGTCTATACAGTCACCTGGCCAACCCTCTGGGAGTGGACGATCGGCTGCTGCAGTACACAAACTTGGTTTATCTCGGGTAAGTGTGGATCTAATCTAACTAGGTTTTTGACGCTAACATGTGTTAGCATTTGCAGGACGTTATTCAATGTAGATAATCTGTAGGTAATGTTTACTATCCGCTCATGGAGTGAGGGTGAGTACAATGCAGTGTTGAAGAGATGTTCCAACTATCAAAAGTAGCGGTGGAAAAAGTACTCAAATGTAAAAGTAAAAGTACTCTGTTACAAATAAAAGTCCGGAATTAAAAATGTACTTGAGAGTACAAGTACAAAAGTATTGGTATCAACATGAACCTCTAGAGTTCGACACCTTCGTGCCACTGCCGAAGTGGGGGTCGGGGGACCACCGGGGGCAAAGGGCTCCTTTTAGGCTTGTTTTCATATACCTGGTTGTTTTTTTTCTCTGGCTAAACCTGGCAACACCGACAGCATGGGGCCGCACGCAGAACTATTGTTTATTACGTTGTTTGTAATGTTTTCGCGGGGGTCCTGGGACCCCCTGGTGGTCCCAGGACCCCTGCGATGTGTGTGTCCCCTTCCTGCTCGTGTTTTGGACCCGATGATGGTTAGTTGTTTTGCTCGGATCTGGTAACACCAGCGCTTGTTTCACGCACATAATAGGCAACACGGGAGAGCAGTACATGCCCGTAAACCGCGAGTAAAAGTAGGCACATGTTTGAAAATAGCCGATCTACAAGCTCACAACGCGTACAGTACTTGAGTAAATGTAATTAGTTACTTTACACCACTGGTAAGCCGTCTGTAGCGAATAGCGATGCCAAAACAGAAGGGGGGGGGGGGGGGCTTCACATGACGCTTGTGTATACAACCATGACGCTTGTATTGGTGCCGTTTATAGCGGTGTTCTATTTTTCTCTCACATGTACATACACGGTCAGATTTCAAATATAAAGTGCTTACCCCCGAGCCACGGATGTTACAAGTTGACCCGGACCGCGACAAGTACCCGTATCTCTCGTATTGTTCAATAAAAAGCATTTTAATCCGATCGCCGGCCATTTTCTCCAAATTGTCTCCGATACTTTCAAGCATGCGACACTAATGGTTGGGAGGTGTATTGCACTCTGATACATTACCCAAAAAAAAAAGAAATGACCGGTGATGGGATTAAAATGCTTTTTATTGAACAATACGGGAGATACGGGTACTTATCGCGGTCCGGATCGCCTTGTAACATCCGTGGCTCGGGGGTAAGCACTTTATATTTGAAATCTGAACGTTTATGTATGTGAGAGTTGGCAATGTAAAACCGCTACAAACCGGGGGACTCGGCACCATGACTGTCATGGTATGACAGTGTCATGGTATGACAGTCATGTTTCAGGGCTGGTGGGAAAAGTACTCAAGTTTTGTACCTAAGTAAAAGTATCAATACTGCAATGTAGAAATACTCTGTTACAAGTAAAAGTCTGGTAATTCAAATTTACTTTAGTAAAAGTACAAATTATTGGCGTCAAAATATACTTACTATACAAGTACTAAAACTAAGAGTAGGCTACTCATTATGCAGAATGTCCCATTTCAGACGTTATCATATTTCTAAATATATATATATATATATATATATATATATATATATATATATATATATATATATATATATATATAGATATAGATATAGATAGATGTCACCTTTGATTGATTGAATACTTTATTACAGTTTGTAAAGACAAGCACAGGGAAGTACAGTTCAATACAAGGTCACAAGTTGTGAGCTTGTAGATCGGCTATTTTCAAATAATCAAAGTTTAAATAGGGGTGAAGTGGCGTATGTTTTGTAATAATAATAATCTATCTATGAAGTAACTAGTAACTAAAGTTTTAAAATAATTGTAGTGGAGTAAAAGTACAATATTTGCCTCTGAGGTGTAGTGGAGTTGAAGTAAAAAATACCTCAAATTGTTACATACATTTTTATTTGTACAGTACTTTAGTAAATGTACTGAGTTACTTTACACCATTGCTATTCAATGTCTGATATCCTATGTACATTTAATATCATGTGTAGTAAGTGATCTATTTGCAGGCTCATGTGCAAATTAAAATGTTACAAATTGTTATCCACATGCAAATGCTTGAGGTACAAGAATATCATTGTGTAATGCAAGCTGTTTCCTAAGTCAGTGGCTCTCATTGTAATGTCAATGACACATTAGGCTGCAGACCACATTTGAAAATATTTTGTACTGTAGACTATCTTGTCATGTACAATCAGGGTTCCTACACAAGTATGGAAAGTCTGTAATAAGTGTTTTTCATGGCGTTTCTTTGGAGCAGGCTGCAAATGTTTTTTACCACTGTAAGAGCATAGGCCAGAGTGAGATTGATTCATTGAAAGCAAGGTTATGATCAGATCAAGTAGATTGCATATGAGCATCCCTTAGTTCTGTTACTGTAGTGTAGGGGTGGAAGACATACAATTATTTATTATTATTATTATTTATTATTATTATATTTTTTTTTTATATATATTTTTTATATTTTTTATATTATATATTTTTATGTTTTTTATTTTTTTATTATATTTATTATTTATAATATATACTATTATTATTATATTTATTTATTATTATTTATTATATGAATTATTTCAAATATTTGAAAAGGTTGAGAACCACTGAGCTAGGTCCACAGTCCGTGCCCTGCCTGCGGTCTAGGTGTTGGAAGTGTAATTAATAATAATGGTGAAATTAAACTTTTTCTCATTTTAATGGCTACCTCCTGGAACCCACTATGAGAACCACGAGTGACACACTGTAAACACTGAATTCTCCTTTTTTTTTTACAACAGACGCTTCAAAGCCACTCTGCGACTCCTGACGTGACAGAGGAGCCTATGATGATGGAGGAGGAGGAAGCTGGTCCATCATCTGAACCCTCTCTTCCACCCTCTGAGCCACACAGGGAACACAAGGCAACTCAGTATAGTTACCGGAGACCACCACACCGTTCTTTGGGTAGGTTTTAATTTGCTTTGCACGTTTTAGCCAACAGTCTTTTTTATAGAGAAGGGTTACATATCAATTATATCAATTGTTGTTTTTTATAGGCATCCAGGTTATCCCCCAGATGTTGTCCTTAGGGACACAGGCAGTCCCCCAAATGGTGTCTGTGGAAACACAGACAGACATTTCAAGCTTTGAGGCCAGTCCGATGCAAAGCCAATGCACCATCTCTCAGAGTGATAGCGAGCAGTCAGGTGAGGGGCCGTGCAACCAATTATAATTGTTATTGATTTGATTAAGCTATCATTTTTTTCCCTACCGAATGAATGATATTAATTGCTTCTAAAATCAGAATGTGTTAATTATGTTGATGAACTAATCGATGTACCGACTAATCATTTCAGCACCAAAGAAAGGTGATGACAATTGGGTTCCAGAGGCTGATGACGAGCTCTTCTCTGAGAACTCTGATGACTCGCCACACCTGGAAGCATCGTCTACCCCTTGGTAAGACACACTACACAGTTACACTAATCTGTTCATGTCACGATACTGACTGTTCAGTCTTAATCAAACTTTTTTTTTTTTTCCTTTATTTTTTCTCAGTGATATCGATAAGTATATAGTGTGTCACAGCCAACTCATGGAGCTGTTTGCCACTTGCCCGAGCTGCTGTGAGGCCACGCAAGCCAGCATACTGAGACAGGAGGGGACATTTGTGAAAATCCAACAGGTAAGATTTTATCTGCACCTGTAGAAAGCTCTGGTGGCGTTTACCCTCTTGGAATGCGTCAATGTCATGCATTCACTTTTCATAGTGGACTTTATGTGTTTTGTCTGATCTTAGTGCAGTTTGAAGCGGGTTATCACTTTGCATTATGCTAGTGCTTTCAATCTGATTTCAGCATAACACCTTATGCTGAATGCTTTTTTCTTCTTTCTCACTTTATTCCTCAGTCATAAGAAAGTACACACAGACCGTACATCACTGATCATTTGAATATTTTTCATAGGTCTGTTCAGCATGTGGATTCAAGAGGGTTTGGCGAAACCAGTCAATGCTGCACAGAAACATGCCTGAGTGCAACCTGCAGCTGAGTGGAGCAGTACACTTTTCAGGGTGTATGCCCCAGCAGACGTTCAGGATGCTCCAGCTATTTGGCCTACAGTGCACCAGCGTGAACACCTACTTCCGCCATCAGCGCTACTACACCATTCCCACCGTCATCCAGGCCTGGCAGAGCCAGCAAGCCAGTATCCTCAGTGAGCTGAAGGAGATGGAAGGAGGATTGATTCTGTCTGGAGACTGCAGGTTGCTCATTGTTATATTCATCATTAGAATATACACATAAGTACAACATTAATAATTTGTATATTAAGACATTTGGCATCTATCCATAATTTTGCTCTTGCCTTGTGCTTTTTACAGATCGGACAGTCCAGGGCACTGTGCCAAATACGGGACATACTCCCTTATTGAGGACCGGCTGAATAAAGTCATTGACCTTCAGCTTGTACAGGTCTGTTATTCATGCCTCATGTACCTTCTGCCATATCTATGCGGCTACATTCTACTTTGTTTGTGTTTGGGAATCCCATTTGTTTAGGTTTGTTTTTTGTTTGTGCTGCAGAGTTCAGAAGTTGCTAACAGCAACTGGTGTGAGATAGAGGGCCTGCAACGCAGCATCAAGTTACTGAAGGAGCAGGACTTGAAAGTCGCAGTCCTTGTCACCGATAGAAACCGCCAGGTACAAGTCACACACACACACACACACACACACACACACACACACACATACACACACACACACACACACACACACACACACACACACACACACACACACACACACACACACACACACACATACACATAGTATACACATACACATACACACACACACACACACACACACACACACACACACACATACTTTCTCTGGTGATAAAAGTCATAGGGGATATTGGTGTAAACTAAGGGAGGCCACGTCAAGGGTAACCAAATAAATGTTGGCAGTGGAATTGGGGATATTTACCTCTGAAAGCTGTTGAATAAAGTCTCCTGTGTTTATAAGATGGCAATTTGGTTACAATGGGTTTCATGTGGTGATCAACTTGTGGCGATCAAGAAACTGAGAGGGGCTCTGTGGTGATAGTTAAATTACTTTTTGTAGTTTTTTCACTTTAGAAATAGAAATATTTGAATGTGAATACATTTCAAGTTTACTTGAAGGGTTAGTTAACTCATAAATTCTGCCATATATCTGTACAATTCAACCAATTCTGCAGGTAGCAAAATGGGTGAGAGAGGTGCTGTGCGTTGAAGGAACACAACACTTCTTTGACATCTGGCATATTGCCAAATGTAAGTATGTGTCCTTGAAAATGCATGGCTACATGGAAGGCAAGACCAATCACAGTAGTTCAATTTTGTCAGTGCGATTTTAAAGTGTGTGTTTGTGTTTGTGCGTGTGTGTGTTTGCGTGCATTAACAGCCGTAGGCAAGAAGCTGGATGCCCTTTCAAGAGAACGTGACTGTGAGGTTATAAAGCTCTGGAAGCAGTCTTTTGTGAACCACCTCTACTAGACCGCCGGTTCTACTCCCAGTGGCAATGCTGACATGATGGAGGCAAAATGGAGAAGCCTGGTCAATCATGCTCAAGACATACATGAGCATGACACTCCTGCATTCCCTGCCTGTCAGCATGAGCCATTGGAAGGAGAGGACAGAAACAAGGAGTGGCTTGAACCAGGTATCTATCACTCAGGAATGTGCACAAGTTCACTTTTTCATGATCTGTTAGTTTGTTGATGGTCTGAATGAATATCCATGTGAATAACCTTTCACAAATATGCACAAAAAAGCATATTATCAGGGAGAGATTGAAAAATCAGTTGATGCTGTATGTGTGCAGGTTCATCAGTAGCTGTTCAACTGGAGGCTCTTGTGAGTCAAAAACTATTCATAAAAGATGTCCGGCAGCTATCTCCCCAGAACCAAACCTACTCTCTCGAGGCGTTCCACTCCCTGATGATCCGCTTTGCCCCAAAGCACACAGGGTTCTCCTTCCTTGGAATGCATAGCAGGTACAGTCAGACTATTGAGGATCAGTGTCGTAAGATAATTTGGTTTTGGCAGTAAAAATGTAAAATTAGAAATTTCAATACATTGAAATTTCAGAATGATTAAGTAAATGTATTTTGAATGAAAAGATCTTATCCTCATTACAGTAGAATAAAGCGTCACCGCACACTCCTGTGTACACAATACGTTTTTGCAATCGGCAGCTACGAGGGTGTGGCGACTCTTATCCCACAGTGTTTATTTTGTTGGCTGGCACCTTGCAAGGACTCAACCAAACTTAGGCAGGTGCTAAGCAAAAAAATATAACATGAAAACTGAACGAGAACGCTTGCACACTGCAGGCTCCAGTTGTATGATTTCTTTTATTACACCTGAGTGCTGCTGTGATGTTTCGGGCTCTCGAAAAATCACAGCAGCACTGTTCTTACAACTGGAGCCCACAGTGTGTGAGCGTTTCAGTTTTCATCCTCATCTCTGACATTAATTCTCATAAAATGTTTCTTCTTTCCATAGGCTCCTTTTAGCAGCTATGCATTACAACCACAATGGGAACAGAACAGTGGCCACTACTAGTGCTGAGAACCACGCTACGCAGTGTCCTACCCGAGGTTCCGTAAAGGGCAACATGTTGTACATCCCATCAAAGACAAACCATGTTACGGTGTGTGTTCAATAACTATTTGGAATTATCAACAATTTGCATATTTGGAAATACTGCTATACTTTTATAATGTTTCAATATAATGTTCTCTTCTCTTCAGACTATGCATTTCATTTGATGGGCTCCTTGAAGGACCAATATGCCAGAAGTCCATCAGCCCTGAGAGCCGTCAGTGAAGGTTTGGCTGCTGCTGCTCCTGCCCCCATTGCAAGAACCTTCCAACAGGTCGACAAGGCTGAAGCTGTGACCCAGTACCTGACACAAAAGTCCCGCTTTTCTTCTGGCCACCAGGATCGCTAGCTCTGCTGTCTGTGGTGTTGGGCTGATGTTACCTTGAAGGACTTTATATCTGACCCCAGTATCTCTGTCAGAGCATCTATGACTGTGTGTGGAAAAGAACACCAGGGAAGAAGTAGAGGGTTGTTTGTTTAGATTTGACAGAGACAAGATGGGGACTTATTCGTCCTTTTACTCTGTTTCCGTGCTCACGTGCACACTGGCGTCTTCCGACGTCTTTGACAGCGTTTTAGGAAGCACAGCATCTTGTCACAAGACATGTCAAACGACTTACAGTTTGCACACTTATCCCCGGGAAGAGGAACTGTATGCAGTGGCGTTCCCAGAAATTACATTTAGGGCAGGCGAGATTTTTTTCTCTACCTACCCCCCCCCCCCCCCTCCCCCCAAGGGGCTCGGGGAAAAAATCTCAGGGGAAACAAGTTAACAACGCAACACTGACTACAAAACTGAAAAACGTTAATAAAAACAATATGCAAGTATAATCAATCAATCAATTATTCAGCAGTGGTCTCTTCATGTTGTAGTTTAATGGTTCAAGCTGCTCTCATACTCAGAGCCCCTTTTATGCCTGGTGAGTACAGGTGATGGCCCAGAGACCCCCACACCTGGCACTCCTGGCACCCCATGAAGATAAAGGCAAACATTTGCATCACTATAGTATAGGCGACGTCGCTCTGCTGTTTGGATACGGTAGTGATTAGCTGCCTGCCCGCGTGAATGGACGAGGTCCGACGGCCACTATTCTCTTTGGATTTTTTTCACTGCCTGTTTTTCAGTCTTTTACTTTATTTTCTATGGGAGGCTAGATTTTAGTTGGGCAGGCGGCCGCCTGCCCTGCCTCTATGGTGGGTACGCCACTGACTGTATGCCTGTCAGAGAGGATGACGTCTGTTTTCTATATGCCAGTTTGTTGGTGACAGCGAAGACCTGAATCAGACCAAAGCTGAGTGCGAATCAACCTGCCGTGAAGCCTACATCCATTCGCATGAGCAATATGCATGTAACCTGTGCTGCCAGAGTCAGCTGTGATGTTTGCTGTACGGAGCCTTTCAAAAAGCTTATCGGACGCTATCAGCGCCGTGACGTCACAGCAGGTTACTTTTCCCTACCTCTCATACACTACAATGGAGTTTGACTAGCGCGGAAAGCCATTTCCTTGATCCAAAATGGACGCCTTACAAGACGAAAATGGATCGTCGGAGAGAGTTTGATGGACCAGCTCCATACAATTTCGAGCCTTTTAGGCAACCGAGACCAGCAGCAGATAACCTCTCCATCTGGTTTCCAGGCAACCATGCTCCTCACTGTATACATCATGGTCATGAACAAATAGCTGAAACCATGTCCCACATGCCATGTATACAGGGGACTCTACATAAGTAGGCATGACAGAATAGTGGATTTGATATCTAAAGATATCACTTCTATTTTCAGGTCCTCCATCATGCTGTATAAGCATTCTACTGTGAAGCCGAGCATGTTTTACCTGTGTAACGATGATTCTGTGTTCTCTAACATTTCAGCAAACACCCCTGATGTCATTGTTGTTAATGAAAACCATAGGGAGGTGTTCATTCTCGAGGTCGGCTGTACTTTTGATTACAGCTTAGAGCAGTGGTAGGCAACAGGCGGCCCGTGGGACAGAACTGGCCCGCCAGCGTTAATATCTGGCCCGACAAGTAATTTTGTAAATCATTTACAATAGCTGACTGACAGTCCAGGTAGGATATGGACAGCAATAGCTTTGAATTGATGAAATCAGGTATGATGAACAAATAGTTCTATTTCCATTCTTTGAATGTTATGTTTTCACTGTCAACTTTCCTCTTGAGACTTTTGGATGAAAATCTCTCGCGTTTAAAAAACATCAAAGCTGTTTCACATGCCTCAAATGATACATTGTTTCTCTCCATTCTAAGAGATCTTGACCCAAGAGCTCTTGTTCGAAAAGGAGTACTCTCTGTGTCCAGATAAAATGTTAACGTTAAAATATGCTCTAAGTGAAACATTCAAGGATGACGCCTGCACAAAAAGGATTAGATAAGCATTTCTGTGTGCACCTATAACATTTGATTCCACATGCTTTTTCTGTTATACCACATCTTTATGTAGTAACTTTTATAACAATACAGTTATTATTATTGTATATGTTTGTTTGTTGCAAGTTCCACGTCCTAAATTAGCCATTGATTGTGTTCTGGCCCACCATCTAATGTCTTTGAAAAAGTTTGGCCCGAGGTCAAACTTACTTGCCAACCACTGGCTTAGAGTAAGCCTTCCTAACAAATTGCTAAAATATCATCGGCTAGAGCAGACCATCTCTCAGCTAGGCTACAGATGTCAACTTTTGTTTTTTATCTTTGGTAGTCTAGACTCTACACTACCAAATCAGATAATGGGGAAACAGCCAGTTACAAAGTAAATCCTCTACTCTAGACTCTAGAGTAGAGGATTTACTTTGTAACTGGCTGTTTCCCCATTATCTGATTTAGCACCCAGACCTGAGACCATCCGTTGTCTAACAACACCCTGGATTTGAAGGTTCCTGTCTGAATCCTTTCGTGCTGCAGATAGCATCTCGCCTTCTGCCAGGAGCACTCACCCTCAGCTGTTATAGGAAGCCGCTCAATTTGGAGGTTGTTGTTGTTGTCCGCTGTGTTCGACAAGTATGCCATCTTCTGTTTTGTATGTAGCAATGCTCTGCCTTAGATGCACTTTGTAACTGGCTGTTTCCCCATTATCTGACTGCATTGGCAGTGTTTATGTCCTTTGCACATCTTGTACTTATGTTTATGTGGACATAAATACATATTTCAAAAGTGTGTCTGTGATAAATGTTTTCTTCAACTCAGTCTATATCTTGCGTTTGGCTTCCCATGTTGATAACATTACTTGTGTTGTGAAAGCAACTGCTCTTTAGGTAAACACTTTGACATAAATGCTACTTCTTGATATCTGTCAATGACATGTATTTACATTTTGACAATCTGGTCTGTAAGTAGAAGAAAAGATTGAATGTTGACTATACTACACATGACCGTTTACTGTGTAAGAAGCAAATGAGTAAATCATTGTGTTTTTAATCAAAACCCTGCATGGTTATTTATGACTTGTTATGCTATAGCAAGTCCAATTGTATTGCCTTAATCCATATGGTCAATCTGTAATAAATGATAACACAGATGGCATATAGTATATCATATCTTTGACAATAGTGACCAAATGTTTTTGGCATCTAAAGAAGAAAAACATGAATACTGTCAATTCAATTCAATAACTTTATTGGCTCAAGTCTGGCCATGAGAAGCCTCTGTAGTTTCCACCTGCCTCTGGAAACGTCTGTCTGATGGCGTGGACTACACAGGCAGGTACGACCCTCCTACTGTGGCGACCAAGTTTACTATAAGCCCAGCGAACCATCTGTCTGTATGCTGTGTAGCGGTATTGGCTGGAAGAGAGAGATAGATTGTGCTTTATTAATCCTGCAAGGGAAATTCAGGTGTCATAGCACTGCAGTAGGCATGAAATACAGGTCATGTTCATTTCAGGTGCGTCATAAAACTTCATAAAATATTGTACAACTTACTCAAAAGTCCTGAGGGTGAGTGCTCCATGCTCCTGGCGGAAGGCGAGATATGCTATCTGCAGCACGAAAGGATTCAGACAGCAACCTTCAAATCCAGGGTGCTGTGTTAGACACCGGATGTTCTCAGGTCTGGGTGCTAAATCCTCTACAAGCTTCCAATAGGGCTGCCTCTCTCTGCAACACACGCTCTCGATACCAGTGGGCATGGGTTGACATTCTCCACACAGACACCTGAGTTCAAAGACAGAAAAAAGAAAAGGTCACCGAACAAGTAGTAGCCCTACCAATGAAACCAACTGGCCTCTTGCGGGTCTGTTTCCATTTGTACAATGTCAGAGTGATTAACGTGATTTGAAATAGCAGATTGGAGACCTAGATAGAACATTATATCAATGGGGTCTGTGGCCTGATGCATATCAAACTGGGGGTCCTTGAAATTAAAAAATACTGATGAGTTATTTAGGCTATATAACAACCTGGACTATTCTATTAGCAACAGCATTCAAGTAACAATCAACATATTTGTAGGCTACTTTCTTTGTGAAATAAAAAAAAAGGTCAGAGGCATGATTCTCATACTTTTAATAAGGTTGACAGTGGTGTAAAGTAACTAAGTACATTTACTCAAGTACTGTAGTACAATGTTGAGGTATTTTTTACTTTACTGGAGTATTTCCAATTTTCAGTACTTTTACTCCACTGTATCTCAGAGGTAAATATTGTACTATTTTTTTTAAAACTTTAGTTACTAGTTACTTTGTAGATTTCGATTATTATTACAAAACATAACTAACCACTTCAGCCCTACAAGCACTTGTGAGCTTGTAGATCTGCTATTTTCAAACGATTTATCAAAAACATTTTGTTCTTGTGAAATGGGACATTCTGCACCATGAGTACTTTTACTTTTGGTACTTTCAAGTACATTTTGACAGTACTTTTGTACTTTTACTCAAGTACATTTGACTTGTAACAGAGTATTTCTGCATTGCAGTATTGATACTTTTACCTAATTAATACATGTGAGTACTTTTTCCAGCACGTTATTGATACAATGCAACGTTAGGCTATACTGTTGATAATGGCGTTTGTTTACCATGACGTCTGGCCGATTCTCCACATGTTGTTGTTTCCCCATGCCTCCATCTCCTGGCGATATCGAGGTCTGACTGGATCTGCATCTGCTGCTGCTCTCGGCTGTCTTACAGGCTCGAAATTGTATGGGGCTGGCCCATCAAAGTCTCTCTGACGATTAAAACCATTCTCGTCCTGTAAAGCGTCCATTTTGGATCAAGGAAATGGCTTTCCGCGCAAGTGAAACTCCAGTGTAGTGGATGAGAGGTAGGGAAAAGTAACCTGCTGTGACGTCACGGCGCTGATAGCGTCTGATAAGCTTTTTGAAAGGCTCCGTACATGTTTTTCGTGCGTGGACACTTTTAACCCTTTCTGAGCGGTATTTCCGGCGTAAAATGGAAAAAAATAAATATTGAAATTAGATACCAGTGATGTAAACTACACATAATTAAAGAATAGGGTTTAACCTGAAAGTTGGCCTTTAAGTGGCTTGTTGCACATGTGCCTATATGAACCTGCGGGTTGCCACGGCAACCAGCCTCAAGGTGAACCCGCCGACACCAGGCTTAAAGGCACAAAGGCAGAATGGCTCCTTCAAATAGTGTCATCTAGATTCTGTGATTTATTAAATCCTGCTCCAATTATGACCTCACTATCAGAAGAGTCCTCACTTCTCACTGTGATGGGACTGCTGTGTGCATTGGCTAAGATGAACTCCACTGCCTCCTGGATATCTTCTCCTTGTTCAGATGCCTGGTGGGGGTCCCTGGAGTCTCCTGCCAGTGGCCCATCGCCATGGCCTGTTCTGTGTGCTCACTCATTTCCTCTGACTGCATTAACTCTAGTTGCTGGTTCATCAGGTCTTGTGGATCCTCTGTGTCAAAATGTGTCTCTGAAAAGTGTCCCTCTGCTAAAATGATCATGTCAATTGTTAGCAACTGCTGGTTATCAGCCTGGGGAAGTACAGCTGACACAGCCTCTATCTCAGGTGCCTCTTCATCTACTACCTGAGAATTTTCACTTTAGTTGCTTCGTATAAGTCTTCAACAGCACATCCCGGGTCAAGGCTTCTCTGAGAGATGTCCCCAATGTCACAGTGAAGATCTTTGAGCTGCAAATAGTTAGACTTTCCATTTGGGAAAAAAAGTTCTTCTGCTGTTTTTTGGATTTCTTCTACTGTTATCTGTCTGCCTAGGATGACATGCCTTGTCCCTCCTCCTTTTGCTGATCTAACTTGCTTAAAATCTCGGTCTTTCTCACTGTAGTTCATCCATCCAATTTCCACTCGCCTGTCCTTCTTCTTTGCACTTGAGTTTCCCACGTATTTCTTTGAAAGTTCATATCTCTGCATTTCCTTGGGGTTTGGATTTGGATTACAGAGTTTTGATCTTAATCTCTCCAACAAGTTACTCTTCCTTTCTGTTTGTCCATCTGTAGACTGTTGCTTACGACAGAAGGCCACCACAGCCAATCTATCACCGTAGTGGGGGATGTACTTGGCTAGATTGTCATCTGACATCGGTAGAATCACAGAGACATCAATCTATGGAAAGTCAAGATTTGAAAGGGGTAGTATAGGTTAGCCTACAAATTGTAATTCCATCATGCATTCACATTTTATTGCAATAATATACAAACAAAAACAGACGACATTAAACATATGTTTTTAAATTAAGATTCAGCCCTACTTTGTTTGTATGGAAACTACTCAAATTAAAACTTCATAATAATAATAATTATTATTATTATTATTAATATTATTAGTAATGGTATTATAATTAGGTACAGTCCAAAAAGTAAAAGTAAGAATTAGGCTGTAAGCTAGAGTGAAAAATAAGTAAAGGTTAATTAAAGGGATATTTCACTTTCAAACATATTTTGGGTCATTTTCATGTGTACTCTGGCTTTAGTGAACGCCCCAGACAGTTTTTAAGTTGCTATGTTTAGTATTTAGATATTTTAGATTTTTTTGAAAAAGTGCCCCGCGGCCCCGCCCCCTTCCCCATTGGGCCCCATTCATCTTCAAACTCCACGTTAGACTTATTTTTAAAACACGTCCATGAATCTCTTGTCAGATATAATCCTTCTAATGCGTGAGAGGGCTGTCATTTTTCGAGAACTTATTTCATTACGTTAATATTTAACGATATTTGTTTTCTTTTTAGGAAGTAGTCCCGGTCAGTTACGTGTGTCGCATATCACCGCGCGTATGCCGGGGAATATAAACAATACTGCTAAGCTGCTAGCGAGCGACACTGAACATGTCTTAAGACTTTAGTTTTGACTTTGGTATTGTTGTTCCCTATCGTTTTGAGCCGGAATACACAGAGGAAGAGATGGCTAATTGTGTGAGAGCGAGTCAGATGCGCGACGATGAGGACAAAGCACCTGTTCCCAGGGCTGGACAGGACTATTGGTGTGGTTGTGGAAAATGCATGCCTATGCCAACTGAGGAAGAGTGCCTCTGCTGTCGAGAATGGGATCGGCTGATTCCCATATTGGAAGAAATTGAGCGAGCAGCACAGCCACAGACAGATGAAGAAGATTATGTAACATCATGTGTGACGGACAACCACGACTTCTCGGCTGTCACCAACCCTGGAGTCTTGGAGACTTTCTTCAGAATGCCACGGATCAACTGGAAACTACATTCCACACCAGCTGGTCCAAATGGGACCCTCTCACAAGTGTAAGTGTTGGCTCTATCTATGGCAATTCAATAATATTCATATTGGTTATAAAGACTGTGTGTAGAGTGGAATATGCTGCACTGTTTTTTTTTATAGACCACTGAGAGGTCACACTACATTTGTTTATAGTGTTTAGTGATAAAGGCATTACATTGTAATGTCAGTGTCAGTGAATATAAATACAATTGAAATTATGCCATCAACGTTTATAGCAGTCTATATGGTCCGATCCCTTAGGCCACATGTTGCAATGTCTTTATATATTATGGACAGCCTCTAAATAAGCAACTATTGTCACAGTGCGGGCTTTCGGCCCCGCCCCCCTCCTCCTCTCTGACTCTGTTGTGGCCTTGTATGTGCACCGGCTTCGAATGCTATCAATGCATTGAATGGGAGATTATCACGTTTTATCAGACCATTGAATGCGCGAGTAGGTGACGAGTAGGCGATACACGGACCAACCCGCGATTTGTCAGACCATTCATTGGGCGTAATCAGGAGCTACTGACCTACTTTGGAGGCGGAACAGTCCCCACAACAATATTTACGATTCTGTGCCTATCGGTACATAACTCCAACGGCGCTGAGTAGGCTCAGGCGAGCGTCGCACCGCTCCGGACGGCAACTCGGTCGCTTTAGCTCCCTCGGTGGTCCGTCGTGGGGCTCCAGCTCGCCTGAGACTGCGCGCCTCCGTCATGGTCCGAAACCCTAACCCTAACCCAAAACCGAAACTGAACTATTTAAGTCATCTCCGTTGGTAGGTCAGTATGTCTTGATAACACCCAATGAATGGTCTGATAAATCGCGGGTAGGTAAGTAGGTCGCCTACTTCGCCCATTCAATGGTCTAATAAAAGGTGATAATGTCCCTAAGGTGATAGCATCCGAATCAGGTGGTATGTGAGCCTGGACCCGCAGCACGCCCGGCTGCAAGCCCTTTGGGCTGATTACCTTTGTTACTATTTAAGACTTTCCAGCCGGTGCCTCTTTGCTGGATGATAATTTGTGTCTCGGTGCGACCTGCCTGTCGAGCTGTTTACTTCTTTGTTTCCTTGCCTGTTTCCCTCCTGTGTGAGGATAGCCTGTGTTTGACCTTTATGTGAAGTAAAGTACCTTTATCATCATCATTCCTGTGTCGTGTCCTGCATTTGGATCCTACCTGTCCCGTCGAGAGCGAATCGTGACAGTATCATCCAGCCATCTATTGATCCAGCGGGGCGCGCGTCTGCGCCGGGAGATTCGGTGGATGGCGAGTATGTCTTGGGCTGTGTGGACGCCATTTTCGACACCCTGCGACGTTTGGAAGATCGCATGTTGCGTCTTGAGACAAACCTGTCCGGCGGCCAGACCACAATCCTGTTCCGTGTCTCAAGCATGTGGGAGCGAATGCTCCAGGCGGGGGAGGCGCCCGTCCACGCGCGCACGGAGGTGGAGACAATCCGCTCCCACGCCGTGGAGGTGGGAGCTCCCGACGTGTGGGGCGGCTTCTCCGGAGCTTCGGACTCGGGTTCCAGCCTGTTGCCCGAGGCATCGACCTCCTCTTCTTCGGACCTGCGGGTGAGGGCCCGAACCCGTCCTCCGACCCGCGGGAGAACCCGCCGCCGGGGGTCGCCTCGGGTCCGTCACCACTCTTCCTTCCGCGAGAGAGCGCGAGCCCGGCGATGGAGGTCGTCGTCGGGGAGTCGTCTTGGTCTCTCCCGCGAGAGGGACCGTCACCGAAGGGTCGCGTCCTCCGATCCTCTCTTCACTCGCCGTCCAGTTCCTGCTCCCCCCCCCGCTCCTTCTCCTGTGGGAGGGGGCCCGCCGGGGCTCGAGACGGAGAAGAAGCGGCGGACCCGGCTTGGTCTGTGTTTCTATTGTGGCGTCGGGGACCATCATATCAATAACTGTCCAGTGAGACCCCCGCGCCCAAAGTAGAAGTTAAGTTCTTGTTTTCTGTTTGTTGCGACTATTTCTGAGTTTGTTCGTGCCTCTGTGGTTCTGTTTTTTGCTCACCGTTTTTGCCCTTGGTTTTTTCCTCTCTGTCTCTCTTTCTTACCTGTCCTGTCTGCAGCTCTTCCTTCGCCCCGGGTCGGCGGCGACGAACGGCGAGCGGCCTGTCGAAACCTCCGGGCCTGGACGGGCACCGCCAGTTTCGGTGCGGCGTCCGCTCCTTCTGTTTTGGTTGGCGGTCTCGGCAGGTCCGCTTGGTTCCCGTGCTCCGGTCGTCGCTGCCCGGGCCTCCTCTCTTCTGCCTTGGTCTCTGACTCTGTTGTGGCCTTGTATGTGAGCCTGGACCCGTTACTATTTAAGACTTTCCAGCCGGTGCCTCTTTGCTGGATGATAATTTGTGTCTCGGTGCGACCTGCCTGTCGAGCCGTTTACTTCCTTGTTTCCTTCCCTGTTTCCCTCCTGTGTTTGACCTTTATGTGAAGTAAAGTACCTTTATCATCATCATTCCTGTGTCGTGTCCTGCATTTGGATCCTACCTGTCCCGTCGAGAGTGCATCGTGACAACTATGGATAATTTCAAAGCTGAACAAGATAGGCCTGCTGCATAAAGCCTATAAATGTGTTAATTTCAGTTCCTAATTTCAAGAGCTACTAACTTCAAGATATCAAGGATCAGCATTAGGCTACACTACTCCCAGCTTTGTGAAATTAATCTTTTTACCCTTGGTTTAATTGGTTACCACATATCCAGGACCAATGTCCATTTGAAATGTCTAATAGGTGACGTAAAATGACCACTTTTATTTTGTGACCTCCTGTTTTGTCTCTCTAGTCAGTACAGGCTGGCGGCCAATAGGTTTTTTCTCTTGAGTGGATTCTGAAGGGAAAACGTCTGGGTCGTGGAAATCGACGGGTCCTCCCATCGTGTCTTGTGGCAGCGGTTCGCTCCAAGTTCCCGTCTCCAGATGGAACCTATGTTGGATTCAAGGAAGTTGAGGATGCTCATGATTTATTGGAGGAATAAATCATCATAAGAGAACATTGGGCCTCATGCAGCAATAAGTTCTTAATGTTTCCTCTTACATTTCTTCCTAAGTGAATTCCTAAGAGAAGTCGAGTCATATTCATGAAACGTTCTTAAAAGGCAGAATTGTTTGTAACTTATGTTCTTATGATGATGAATCCCAATCCTCGTATCTTGAAGGGGTGTGCCAGTTAATCCCAATTACCATAGGGAGCCGCCCCACCAATCCAATATAAGGCATGACTGCATGACCCTGCCTGCAGTCACACCTGTGTGTGATTGCTGCTCACAGAAATAAAATTGAGAGAATGAAGTAAAGAATACCTAAACTAAAGTCTAAAGATGGTTAAACACCAGACTCCAAACATAAAAATAAATAAAAATATATGTGGAGGTACTTCCGAAGTGAACACTAAATTATTTTATTTAATTAATGAATTAATGAAAACATTTTATTACTGAAAGCTGGTGGGTGGATATGGAGGGTCTTTAAGGTAGCAGCTGCTTGGTATGTAATGAGGTGGAAATAGGGGTGTGTGGGTGATATGGTGGTGCAAGGAGGGGTGTAGGGGGCTGTGTGGGGGGTATGGGGATGTGTGACGTTTGATTCTATGAAAAAAATGTTTTTGAAAACGGCAAAACAAAGGGTATTTATTAAATATCGAAAAACCATCACATGGATGCACCTGGGACGTATCATCAGTGTTGTAGCCTGGGGTCATAGGATGTTTCGGGTCTCGCAACATACACCCTCACCCAGGTGACCCAGCCAGGGTTGATCAAGCCCCGACTTACGTCCCAGGTAGCTACCCACGGTCAGTCCTAAATAGGGAAAGACAGGGCCACTCAATACGCTTGTCCGAAACTACTCTGCTAGGAATGGGGGAGAGCGGAGGCTCTGGCACGTGGAGGGGCTAGGCTCTGTGGATGGCCTCCTGGCCGGGCTCCTCCTCCGTCTCACCAGGTCCAGGACCTGAGCGTTGCACCAGACTCCCCCGCTCCAAACATTTCATTCTGGTGTGATGGTGTGATGGTGTCTTAGCCCACGGTGGTACTGCAGGCTCCCTTTGCGTCTTGCTTGAATGGTCCTCCTAAAGGCCTCACCGTGGATTTGTTGGGCTTCTTCCTCACGGAAGACACAGACTGGGGCGCCAACCCAAACTGCTCCCGGATGCCGTCTACATTCCGGCTGTCACCCGTCTCTCCGGTGGTCACCAATCTATTCCTGGTTGTCACGTAGTCTATAAATTCCTATGAGCCACTATAAATAGAATAACTATAACGAAAAACCATCACATGGATGCACCTGGGACGTATCATCAGTGTTGTAGCCTGGGATCATAGGATGTTTCGGGTCTCGCAACATACACCCTCACCCAGGTGACCCAGCCAGGGTTGATCAAGCCCCGACTTACGTCCCAGGTAGCTACCCACGGTCAGTCCTAAATAGGGAAAGACAGGGCCACTCAATACGCTTGTCCGAAACTACTCTGCTAGGAATGGGGGAGAGCGGAGGCTCTGGCACGTGGAGGGGCTAGGCTCTGTGGATGGCCTCCTGGCCGGGCTCCTCCTCCGTCTCACCAGGTCCAGGACCTGAGCGTTGCACCAGACTCCCCCGCTCCAAACATTTCATTCTGGTGTGATGGTGTGATGGTGTCTTAACCCACGGTGGTACTGCAGGCTCCCTTTGCGTCTTGCTTGAAAATATTACTATATTTAATAAATACCATATCATATAATTAAATATAAAATTTAAAAAAATCACAGAAAAAAAATGTTTTATGGTCATGATTCACCAGGACCCTGGATGGCTTGATTCTAGGCTTAAATGAATTGATATAAATATTTTTTCAAATGTCAATGGGAAAAATGCATTGACTATTTTGAAGTGGAACCAGAAAATGGCCGCCACTGCTGTGCCCTATAGGGGGGCTTTCAGGTAGGAAGGGGGCGGGAAAATGGGGGTGTGGCGAATGTCGGGGATATGGGGGTGGGGGTATGGGGGGGGTGATGAGGGTGGGTATGGGGCTTGGGCTTCAACTCAACCGGGTCCGTTTGGGTTAGATTGTAATTTCAGACCCGTTGAAAACTCTAAAGCAGTTGTTCTCAAACATTTTCATGTCAAGGACCCCCAAACTGACATGCATTTGGCTGCAGACCCCCACCTGAGGGTTGGGGTCTGCAGCTTAAAGGTTAAAGTGATTAAACTGTTCCTTGTTTGCTGTGGACCCCCTGGAACTCCTTCAAGGACCCCTGGGGGTCCCCAGACCACACTTTTGAGAACTTTTTTGCTCTAAAGATATGATAAAACATATATTATGTAATTTAAATCCTATATTATACAACTGTAGAAAAGAAACTTCGAGAATTAATTATTTTTGCACAAACATGTCACACTTAAAGGGACACTTCGCCGATTTTGATTAAAAAAAAACATATTTTTATGAAGTCTAGGACCCCATAAACATGATCCTGGTGTGTTTTTTGTGTTGTATCTGTGTTTTTAGATTTTTGATCCGTGAGACATCCCCCAAAGCGTCAAATTACGTTTTCAGGGGTTCTGAACCTTATGTCCGCACTACATGACTGCAGGTGACTACAGGTGTAGTTCAAATCCAAACCAACCCCCATAGCTCAAAGGGGAGGCATGCGTTAATCCGACAGACCTTTTCTCCGACTATGTGGCACAGTGGCGTAGCCAGAAAGCTGGCAGTAGCTGGGCATGGGGATTTGTGGGTGGGCACTCATGCACGCGCGCGAGTGCCATGTTCGAACGCGCGCGAAGCGCGCTCGCGCGTTTTTTTTCGGTTATTATCGGTTAAAATCTTACTTTTTTGCGCAATTTGCGGTTCTTTTGCGGGTTTATTATGTTATTTAATTCTTATTTTTGCCTTCATTTTCATGAAAATATTGACAGGTCGCAAATAATGCCCCGTTGTCCGCCTCCTCCGCGCGTCCGCAGTCCGCCTCCACTCACAGAGCACAGGCACAGTTCACAAGCAGAAAAATAAAATCAAACTACTTGTTCAGTTAATCATATGACTAGTACAAGACACTTTATTCATATCATATGAATCTAAGAGAGCAATGACATTTTTTACATTCATTAATACTTCAATCAATCACTTATTTTTGCCTTCAATTTGCTAAAAATATTATGGTAGTAGCGAGCGTCGTCACTACCGTCCTGGCTGAATTCAACCGGGTGTTTGTACTTTCTCTATTTACAACCCGTACATCTACATAAACGTTCAGATTTCAAATATAAAGTGCTTAACTCATGGCCATGGATGTTACAATTCACTTCGAGTGGGTATAAGTACATGTATCTTCCGTATTGTTCAATAAAAAGCATTTTAATCCGATCGGCGGCCATTTTCTCATAGAGTTATAATGTATCAGAGTGCAATACTCCTCCCAACCGATAGGGTCGTGTAATTGAAAGCCAATGGAGACAATTCGAAGACAATAGCCACCAATCCGATTAAAATGATTTTTATTGAACAATAGGAAGAAGATAGGTGTACTTATGCGGGCCCATACATAATTGTGGCCATTGGGTCAGCACTTTATATTAGAAATATTAACGTTTATGTAGATGTAAGCCTACAACACCAGGCTGAAGTTCATCCATGACCATCGTAACAGACGACCGTCATGTGATCCATGGCTAACAGCGAGGCGTTTGTTTTCATTCTTATAACACCGCATGGCTCATTTATATGCACGTGAAAGTAACTAAGCGGAAAGTAACTAAGTACATTTACTCCATGTTCACTTGTTGCTGACGGGGGTAGTGTAGGAGCAGCGCTATAGCGTCATCGGTTCAGGAAAGATGCGTATTTGGTTGTACACACGGAGACGCAAAAAAAAAAAAAAAAATCTTCTTTTTTTTTGTGGGTGGGCACAACAGCCAGGTGGGTGGGCCCAGGCCTACCTATGCCCACCCGTGGCTACGGCCCTGATGTGGCAAATGTCAAATGTCGTGCGGTTAGGCTGTCGGACTAACGTATTGCACCCAGCTCAAAGGACCGGCCACTGAGGGTGTCTCCCTAACATTTCGTACACCCTTCTTTCCCCACTCGGCCACTCCCATTAGCTACCTCACATGTATCATGGCGTCTGCAAACATATCAGAGTTATACTTTAGTACCCGGACCCACACGCAGCTAGGCGGGCAGTGAGGAGCAACAACCCGTCGGGGATGTTTCTTAGTGGAACTGACAGAATGTACACGGACCGTGGACGGTGGACGCTTGTCTCTCGAGTAAGTAAACATGCTGTAAAGTTGCCACTATCACTATAATCTCATGTTGTATCCCTCGGGTAGACTAAACTAGCTCGTGGAGCCGTGGCGTGAACGGAACGTTTGTTATTGTTGACTTTGACTGTAGCCTCGGAAACCTTTTGGAACATGACTGTCATGGCGGAAATTCAACCTGGTGTTGGCACTTTCTCCATTCACAGCCCTTTCATCTACATAAACGTTCATATTTCAAATATGAAATTCTTACCCCGTGGCCACAGATGTTACAATTGGAATCGGATGGGTCTAAGTACCCGTATCTTCCATATTGTTAAATCAAAATACATTTAAATCCGAACGGTGGCCATTTTCTCTTAGATGTATAGTGTATCAGAGTGCAATACACATCCCAACCGATAGGGCCGCGTAATTGAAAGCATAAGCAGAAAATGGCCACCGATTGGATTTAAATGCTTTTTATTAAACAATACAGAATATACTGGTACTTAGACCCACCCGATTCAAATTGTAACATCTGTGGCATGGGGTCAGCACTTTATATTTGAAATCTGAACGTTTATGTAGATGTACGGTCTGTACATGTAGAAAGTGCAAACACCAGGTTAAAGCTCCGCCATGACTGACATGTTTCAGAGCTACTGAGTACATGACGCCGTCGGGTCCCGAAAATAGCAGATCTACAAGCTCACAACGCATTGCGGACTCAACACTTTGTGAGCTTGTAGGTCTGCTATTTTCGGTGCGCATGCAACTAAGAATAAATTAGGTATCATGTCGGATGATATCCATGTAAACTACAAGTCTAATCTAATGTGTTCTTTCCAATGACAGGACAGAAAGTTGTCATCAGCCTGCAAAAAATGGAACTGCTGTTGAAGACCTGGGACTACAGACATACATTATTTTTCTAAATAAAACGGTTACATTTACACACTGCTTGCTCTACTCATTGGTATATTCTACATTGTGTAAGCATTTATAATGACAAAATGTATGAACACCCAATTCTATAAGGGTTCTTTTGAACTGTTTCATGATATAGGATAGGAGATGGTCTTTCATTTGGCAGAATGGTACATAATTACATGACTGTAAGCATTACAGATACAATAGTGAACAACTCTTGTTCATTCTGTTAGTATTTACTTCTACATGTAATCATTATTTTTCTGGGGACCCCAGCACATTGGATTCAACTTTACTGGTCTTAGATACAATAGGCTATAGTAAAACCTAATATTATCCATATACACCAATTGAAAGCATGAAACGGTCTCAGTTGAAAATTAAAAAGAAGGAAAAAAAAAACGATTAGGCTGTGTATGACAAGTGTCATCTATTATAAAGTAATGGCCAAGTTTAGTCCAAAGAATATAACTGTAAATGACAGTGAAACATTATGTTCTCAGAAATAAGGAATCACACATGACATGAGTATGAAACGTTTTGTTTTATTATTATATTGTTGACTATGCCTCATCGCCATGGATGTCCCGACTATAGTCTTCATGGTGGGAACTGGGAAGGAATGTTGAACACACACACACACACACACACACACACACACACACACACACACACACACTTTGTGCTACTCTGCTAATTTACACATGATATTTAGTTTGCTAAAAGATGCAATCAATACAGAATACAATAGCAGCAAAGATTGAGAGTGTTGCCAGATCTTGTGAGGGAAATAAGCAACCAGGTCTATGAAAACAAGCCCAAAAGAAAATACCTACAGTAGGCCAAGAGCACTTGAAACCTAGACAATGGCTATTTGAAAATTGCCGATATACAAGCTCACAACGCGTAGCGATGTGACGCATTGTGAGGTTGTAGATCTGCTATTTTCTAAGAAATCTTGAGGAAAAAGCGCTAAATGTATGGAATATTTTTTAAACACTTTAACAACACAAATCTGGTACAGGGGTCCTTGGCAGAAATTATAATTTCAGATGAGGGTCCGTGGACAAGTACACAATTATTTTATTTATGTATTTAAAAACAAGCCCAAAAAAAGTAACCCGCAACTACCAACATTTACAAAGTCCCAGTGTCGCTTATAATAAGCAGACATGGCAGCACTGGTTGATGACAACATCAACATGTGTTGATGTTGTTGTAGTGAGAACTGGGAAGGGAAAGTTACAATGTAGACCACACCCCCACGCGGCCTCCCCTCCCCTCCCCACCAAGGAATTTAGAAATGAAGGAAGGGACAGCCTAGGGGGCGGGCCGACGCCATTGCTTGCATGGCAGACGCCATTGATGCTCATGGGAGGCAAAACTAGAACAGGAAGTGCAATGAAATGAATCGCCGTCTATGGGAGCTGGGTAGACAAGCCAGGACAAGCATGTGAACACAATTTGTTTTTGAATGATTGCGACCTTTGTCAGACAATCAGTTCAGGGATATCAAAGAAGACATTTAACACGTTGTTTTTGGACTTTTTTTTTTTTTTTTTTGCGTTCTATTTAATTTTATTGAGGTATCTAAAGAGCACAGACTGCCTTTCTGCATCGGCTGTATTGGCTGTCATCGCGAGACTGCGTGTCAACGAGACAACGACACTGTCTTGTAAACATCAACACAGCGTTGGAGAGATAGCTGCGAGTCTGTGTCGAACCGACCGAAGGAGCAAGCAAACTAATGTAAGAGGGAAGTATTGAAAGTTGATAATTTTCCGAGCAAGAATTACTAAGTTTGAGTAATGGGTAATTGCTAAAATTAACATAGTTTACATCAGTTTGTTAGGCTGTGGTGTGGTAAGCTATGCAAGCCAGTTGCCTCTTGTAAATGTCTCATTTCTAATTATCGTTCTGACGTTTAAAACAAGTTCTGGAAATGAATGATGTTCTGCATGCATGCCATAATATATAAGATACTGTTACTACACCGTATATGTAACCTACAGTTTCGATTTTGACCATACTATCATACCGTGTTGATGCTCGGTAGTGCTTGTTTTTGTGTGTGTGTGTGTGTGTGTGTGTGTGTGTGTGTGTGTGTGTGTGTGTGTGTGTGTGTGTGTGTCTGTTTACACACATTTTTAAAGTCCTTACAAGACAATAAGTCAGCGGTGGACATGTTTAAAAACATTTTCACAACCATAATGATAGTGCTGATAGGTCAGAATTGTTTCCAGCATCATGTCACTATGAAGCTATGACATCTAGGAAAAAGTTGAATGTGCAACACAATTCTAAACAGTGTGTACTGTGTAGTGGAAACGTTGAAGACCCCTGATGTAATAGTTCACAAATTAGATGTCACGTTTCTATACATTTTTGAAAAAAAATGGATACAAAACAGGGATATGTTTGTTTTTACTTCAGAGGAAGACAGATTATGTACAGCATCTTTGAAAAACAGCTCATTTTGAAAAAAATAAACAAAAAACATTCCTTCTACTGGGCAAGGAAAACAGGATTACTGTATTGAAGTTGCTCTGAGAGCAGACCTGCTGTCATATTGCCGAACGTCAACAGCCTGGGTAGTCTTTTGCTTTAAGAGCATGTACAGTTTTAGTGTTGCAAGTCTCTTGATAATCTTTCGGCTTATATGGTGGCATGGCGGGAGCCAGGTGGTGGTGGTGTCCATCCTGCTCATAATGAGGTCCAGTGGATTCTCATTTGTGATGAATGCCTGTTGCTGTGCTTCCATCATGTGGTGGCAGGGCCGGACTGGGACCACAATTCAGCCCTTGCATTTTGGTCCGAACCGGCCCACCACCCCCGGGCCGTTTTGTCAACGGGGAGAGCGTTTCACTGCTTCAGCCCAGCCCTGCACATGAACTCTGCAGCCGCACTGAGGCCCCTGCTGGAAAGCACCCCAGCCCAAACATTAACGTAACTAATAATTGGGCCGTACGACCCGGAAATGACCGTAATAATCCTAAAACGGGATTATTATTTTTTTTTGGGGGGGGGCCAGTGGCCCACTGGCCCAGCGGCCCACCGGGCATTTGCCCGGTACGACAAATGGCCAGTCCGCCACTGGGTGCTGGAGCCTCTTGTGAAGGTCGTGGATGTTGTGTGAAGGGTGCACCAGCTTCCCCCTGCTTCTGATCCTGGTAAGTAAGTACTGCCTCTGACTCAGTGGGATGGATGCTGTGATAGCTGTGCTCATCAAGGGCACCGCTGGAGAGAGAGTACGCACTGCGTGCCTCGCATTCCGTTCTCAAACACTTAAACACTGCCCATCCTGAGAGGTAGTACAGAACCTGCCCTTGTATGAAGGGCAGGGGTTGCTGCTCATCCTCAACCTGAGCTGGCAACTCAACAATGTTGACTGGCTCCTCTGTTTGGGCCAAGGAGTCAATGAGGTCAATCATTGTGCCATCAGTGTTGGGGCCCTTGCCCTCAAATTGAGAGAGGGCAATAGCCTTGAGTCTCGCACGGCAGGTTTTTCCACTGGGGTGGATGACATTGTTGGATCTCAACTGTGAGTGCAAATTTTCATTTGCATCTGTTGAGATCCGCCCAGTGTGGAAGTGTTTAGAGATGTCCTCTCTCCTGTCATCTGGGCCATCCACAGCTTGTTTTGTGGCAGGAAGGACAGGGGAACTGATGGCAAGTGCTGCTCCAATTCCTCTGGAAAGAGTGCAGCACCTGCCATTACCAGCATGGTGGTTGTTGCCATTCTTACACCAGTCTGGGATGGCTTCCAGCCTGCAAGAGTAACAAGTGAATTTAAGTATTTCATTTGTCATTGTAAGTGAAAGTCACATAACTGCTGACATTAATTCTGCTTTTGATTTCCAGTCTCATCTCACTAACCTTGATGCTTTCCTTTGGATTTGGAGCGAAACACTGTTCCATTCCAGGTGTGCATGAACTCCTGCAGCCTCTCCAACTTCCAGTTTGCCCCAGCAGTAGTGTTTGGTGGATATAGCGCTGCAAAAATCTAACACAGTTGGTTTATATTGTGTGTGTGTGTGTGTGTGTGTGTGTGTGTGTGTGTGTGTGTGTGTGTGTGTGTGTGTGTGTGCGTGCGTGCGTGCGTGCGTGTGTGTGTTTTTTTTTACTCACCATAAAGGTGCCCTCTTGAGGTCATCAGGTCAAACCAGTCATTGACCATATCAATGAACCAGGCAGTGGTCAAAAACTGGTTTGCCAGCTGCTGACAATGAACCAGCATCCGGATGGCACTGGCAGTACTGTGCGAAAAAACTTTGCATGCAGGCAGTACCTAGAGGCAGACAACACAAGTGTAAGTATGAAAACTACTGCAGACACATACCCTTAAGTCTGTGTCCACCTGGTGAGTGTATGTATGTCATAGAAAGAGAAGATGTTTTCTCTGTGTTAAATACACTCAAGGACAGATTTACTTGGCCTTTTGCACCCAATTCTGGACACTGTCTGCACTTAAATAAACATTAAACATTTAATTTAAGATGCAGGGCAATTTGCACTGAGGTATACTGAAGGTTATATTTACACTCAAATGCAAACAGTAAATGTGTGTTGTTTGTGCAACATACTTTCATTTTGTTGAAGCTGTTGGCTGTCGATATTGCGCTAGCTGTGAGACCTGGCACCAGCTTCTCAGAAGTGCCTGCCTGCACAGTGATCACTTTTTCAACAGCGGACATTAAAGAGCTGGTGCCATGTTTTTGCACTTTTTCTGTTTTTCATGTGTCTATGTGGTTGATAGAACTTCATTAAGGCCCCCGCTGGTGGTTTTATGGTGTTTTATGTCTTCTCTGATTATTTGGAGTTTCTTCCTGGAGGCTGAAATCTTGAGGGTCAAACGTGCCAATAGAGAAACAGCCCTTTAGTGACATCACAGAGCCCCCCAAAAACATACCCTCCCCCTCATTATCATAACACAACAGGTGTGGGCATGAGGAGGAGGAGGGACTAGGACAGGTGGGTGGTGCTAAGGTGGTGGAGGAGGTGCTAAGGTGAGAACCAGGCATACTTAATGAACTGGAGGCGTGTCCACATAAAAACATTTTTTTTAACAATTTCTGTACACTTTTTTTTTTTTGAAAAAAATCCTTACATAATAATAATACCTTATGATCAGGTTTTAGGGTTGAAAAATATCATGGCACTCCATCTTTAACACCTGGAAGCATTTCAAGCAGAAGTAGGTAGATTTGTTCATGAAATGACTGACACTTTGTTGAATTTATTAAGTATAGCTCATGTTGGGTGAATCTTTATGAATGAGATAACATGTCAGAATCTCATCACAATTGAGGTCATTGATTTGCTATTTTGATATTGTTGATCTATCTGTATAACATCCTGCCGGTTAATGTACTCACTGTGTCACAAGGAAAGGAATGTTTCTTCACAGCTTCTTCTGGGAGGATGAAGTCATGATTGCATAATGCGGTTTTCATGGCCTTCAACAGGTGGGGGTGTCAGGACAGAAGAACAAATACGCTCCCTCAAAATGTGGATGCTGAACATACGTCCTTTTCATCGCCTGTCCAACCTGGAGGCCAGCCTCCCTCCACATCGCCTGGTTCGATGAGTCCATATCAGAACTAGAAGTTGGATATAGAATTGACATATTACAGTTTTTCATACTTTTACAGTGTCCCTAACTGGTTTGTTTGTCCATATACTGTGTGATGGGAAATTAAAGTATAAAGCCTACCACAGCAATGATTTGTATGCCCCGCTCTCCACATGCCGCAATTATGCCTTTTATGTAGGCCCAGAGATCTTTCCCCGACACTGATGGCCCAGTGAAGTCATACGCCACGACTTGCTTGTAGTCCTTTGTGAAGGAGGCCACCAGTGTCGTGAGGACCTTGGTCGCCAGGGCGTCATTTTGGGGAGGCAAAGTTATTGTTCCCATCACCGTTTTGCTCCCTTGGTCGAACTGCAGCTCCTTTTTGATGGCCATTTCATCGATCTGTAAAGAACGGGTTAGATTTATTTAAAAGCCTAAATTTGAAGCAAGATGTATGGGAAAGAAACAACCTCTTGTCAATAAGCAACATGGGTGTGTAAGTTCAACAGTGTGTGCAGTCTACAGACTTATCCGTCTGTTCTTTGTGTCTTTTTGAAAATGTTTAATTTAAGTTTTATGCTGTGTATGTAATACTTATTAATAATTCTAATTTGGATATAGTACTAATGGATCTATACAAACTAAATGTACATGTTCTATTTAAGGCACCTTTAGGACAGCAAGGCGGCCACTGGGAGGAAGGTTCTGCACTTTAGATGCCATCAAATCCCATATAACGTATTGGATTCCTGGTTTGAATTTAACAGCTTCCAGGTGCCTGTTGATGGTTCTGTAGCTGGGCATTGGGAATTTCATCTCTAGATTGTGTAAAGACATTTTCGTGAAGTTTAGATTTTGTTTTCTGTCTTTGTCAGTAAGATGCAAATATGTGAAAATCAAAAAGAATCTAGGGCACATACCTTTTCTTAAATACTCATATCCACTGGCAACTCTGATTTTTAAAGACTTTACTAGTGTCTCAGATGTCCATCTGCTGATTTTGTGTTAAGACTCTGGTGGGTGAAATCTACAGTATAACAAAATCGGGAATTGAGAAGGAAAGATTGACCGGCAAGCATGGGCAGCGACTCTTATCATCCTTTTTTACCACACCCTACAATCATTCAGCAGTGGCCTGTGTGTGCTGTTTATGTTTAGAAATTGTAATATTGTATTTGAATCCCCTCTCCTAATCTTCACCCTTGTTCAGACCCCAGAGATCTCTCCCCGGTGATCTGGTGTAATCTTAAGCGACCATTTCAGCTGTAAGTGTTGGACACTTCTTCTTTTACCCATTCTTCTTTTCTGCCTTAGACCCAGAAATGTGTTGAGTAAACCTGCTTCTGTTACCACCTTGCCTTGTAGCACTGTAAGTAGTGATGTAATTATTATCTCACCTGCTTTCAAGGCTCTGAATTTGATCACTGTTAAAGAGCATCCCAAGCATCTTATTCTGAAAGGGATGGTGCAAAATAAGAGAAAGCAGTTTGCATTAAAGAAGCTTCTGAAACATTTGTAAATAAAGTATACATAATAATACCTTCATCTCTAGCTGAGCTTCAAGTTCAGCGATCCGTGTGTCTCTGTCTTGAACGCTCTCCTCCACAGGTTCTTCGCCTCGTTCTACAATTAGGAAAGTGGACAGTGGCAGTCACAACCCCAACCTCAGCATGGCTGTGATGGAAGGTGTCTGATGCATCCAAGTTTCAAAGACTATGATGGTGCTATTGCATGTGTAGCGCTTTGACAGCGAATAATAATTTACATTAATGGTAACATCTCCACAATGTATACTGTAGTTTGTATTTATATGTTTAAGGTTTCAATTTCAAAAGTAAGGAAATGTGTTAAGTATTCCCAAATATAACTGACAGCTGCATGTTTTGTGAAATTATTGTCAGTAACGCACGTGACTTGTGTACAGTAGGCTAAACATACAACGCTACTGGCATGGTCCTTTAATATACTTGTAATATTTATTTAAACATTAAGTTCCATGTTCATGTGCACTTAATTAAAAAGGTTATGTTCTGCAGGCCTGCATCCCATGTCTCTTTACCAGTTGGTTGCTTGTTGTAACTGTGCTCAGTGACGGTTCCCAGGGGTGTTCTTAGGGGTGTTCTGTTGCTGTTACTAGTGGAAGGCCTCTCAGAGGTGCAGATGCTCTCGGATATGCAGGGGTTCATTTGATCATTGACTGCTGTAGGGAAAAGACAGGTTTTTAAAACTGGGTGTTTAAAAAGTTGTTGTTTTTTTGGTGTTGATCATGTTCATGATTACGCTTGATTAAAATGTTCAGGATGAGATCATCATGTGTTTTTTTTACCAATTTCTTGGTTGCTGTAAGTGTGATCTATGGCAATGTTCATGGGTGTTATGTTGCCGTTACTCCTGCAAGGGCTCTCAGACTCGGCGTCAGCGGTGCAGATGAGCTCAGCTATGCAGGGGTTTATTTGATCATTGGCTGCTGTAGGGAGAAGACAGCTTTTAAATCTGGGTGTTTGACAAGTGATCCTTAATGTTTTCTTTTTGTTGTTGATCATGTTCATGATTACACTTGATTAAAATGTTCAGGATGAGATAATGTTTTTGTTTTTTTTACCAGATGAGTGTTTGCTGTAAGTGTGATCCATGTGTGTATTGATGCCACTCGTACAGGGGCTCTCACTCATTAGATCAGGGACTGCATTTGGCAAAAGTCACCCACTGTATTCAAACTGTGCATTTGAAAAGTGATCCTAGTTTTGAAAAGAGAACAAGAATGGTGAACTTTTCCAATTATTGACACTGAAATAGCCTTGTATGTGTTTTTACATAGTGTCCTACCCCACAGAGCCTTGATCCTGGAGTGGGTTTCCAAAGTGTGAACCCATCTGACCCAGCTCTTTTAATGGCTTTTACCCATTTGCGGCTCCTCACTGGGTCATCGGGAAATCTATAAAAATGCTTTTGCTGTGTCCTGGACTTACACTTTGGTGCTGCACAGCTAACCATTGTGACTGTCGTGAAAAGACACATTAGATAAGACAAAACAATATGGCCAGTAAAGGACATAACATTGTATCTGAAAACTATTGACTTGATCATACTTCATAATTGTCATTTATCCTTCCTCTGTCCATTCCTAACCCAAATGACCAATGTTGAGTGATAACTAAACTACATTACACAATACTATTCTTGAATACAATTTTGAGGTACCTCTGTTTGAGTAGGTTTTCAAAGCTTTATACTTCTTTACTACATCTCAGTTGAAAATATTGTACTTTGATTCAAGATTTAAGTTCAGTAGTTACTTTACAGATTTAGATTACAAAACAAACATTAACCAATTAAGCCCTATTTCTGCTTAATGTGTTCAAAAATAGTGTGTAGATCTGCCATTTTGAAAGCATTTTGACAAATGTTGAAAGCTTGTAAATATTTGTGAAATGGGACACAATGACTACTTCTACTTTTGTTACTTATATTTTATGGCAATGCTTTTGGTATTTTTACTCAAGTAAAAATGTGGATTCGGGACTTTATTTTAACACAGTATTTCTACATTGTGGTATTGCTACTACTAGTTAAACTACTAATACATTGGAGTCCTGCTGTATGTGATTGTGGACTGCTATGATAGATACCACCACAAATTAATTTCATATTTATACATTTTGATTACATATTTACAAATATTTCCACAAATATTACTTACTTGTTGCTCGTTCACCATCAGTGAAAAAAAAAAATCACTGGAAAAAGACATGTATATATAGGCCACCAATTAGCTATCAAGAGATTGTCATAGGCTCTCAGTGATGATGAGTGGCAGCTGTCAATCAGTGCCTGTCTGTCAACACCTGTTGCCAGAAGTTCATGGTTCTCACGATGGCAACCCATACTGCCCAGTGAGAAACATCTCTCTCTGCTCTTTGGATATTTAAATAACATTATGTAGTGTGCACATCAAGAAACAAGACAGCAGAAAACAATGTGTTATATGTCTTCTTTTATTTTCCAGAAGCGATTACTTAACAAAGGTCTCAGTCATTCATAGATATTTTTTGTTCATAAGCTGGTCCACCGTCTCTCGTCCACTTCAATGCATTTCACCGAAGTCACGGCTGCAGTCTGGCTCCCTTGGTGCGACGAATCTGCCGGCTGGAATTGCATGGTAGCGAAAACGACGTAGATGACCCTACCTTCTTTAAATATATCTTGCTCCCCACAAGGAAGGGCAGTGCCCCAAAGCATTATGGTCATTGTAGTAATGCAGCAGTCCAGACAAACCCCAGTCAAAAACATATACTTCTATATTGTTCTGGCCATACGGTGCAAATTTCAAAATTTGCTACTGTTATCTACTACAAATATTATTAACATTGAGTGACTGTAAGTTCTTCCAGGGGTGAAATGCTCCTTTAAGAACTCAAAGGCCACCCTAAGAGTGCTCTTCAGTGTGTGTAGATTCGGTTCTTACCTGAGAACAGATCACAGCTAAGAAAACATTGGAGTATACCAAAATCTTCTGAAAAACTTCTTAAGTGGGTCTAAGAAAAATGTCCTCTCAAGAAAGTGTGCGTAGATTCTGTTCTTACCTAAGAACAGATCACAGCTAAGAAAACATTGGAGTATACCAAAATCTTCTTAAAAGCTAAAGGTCAATTTTAGTAAGGAAACAAAAACTTGAATTACCACAACATCATTTAATTATTATGGTAAGTATCATGTCAGCTTCATGGTCAATATTATGGTCAGTGGAATCATGTCAGTATCATAGTCGGTATCACGGTCAGTATCATGTCAGCTTCATGGTCAATAGAATCATGGTCAGTATCATAGTCTGTATCAAGGTCAGTATCATGTCATTATAATGAACAGCATGATGGTCAGTATCATGTCATTATAATGGACAGCATGATGGTCAGTATCATGTCATTATAATGGACAGTATGATGGTCAGTATCATGTCATTATAATGGTCAGTATCATGTCAGTATGATGACATTACAATGGTCAGTATCATGTCAGTATGATGTCATTATAATGGTCAGTATGATGTCATTATAATGGTCAGTATCATGTCAGTATGATGTCATTATAATGGTCAGTATCATGTCAGTATCATGTCATTATAATGGTCAGTATGATGTCATTATAATGGTCAGTATCATGTCAGTATGATGTCATTATAATGGTCAGTATCATGTCAGTATGATGTCATTATAATGGTCAGTATCATGTCAGTATGATGTCATTATAATGGTCAGTATCATGTCAGAATGAAGCAATGAAATCTATAACCAATTGAATGAGCAACACAATCTTATACAATACTGTATGTACAGTAGTAGGAGTCCCTGCTTAATCTGTCTCTCAGCAAACGGGTCCTTGGCCTGAAAAACACTGAAAGCCCCTCATGTACATGAAATCTCTTCGCCAAAACTAGCCGATCTACAAGTTCACTGTGAGCATTGTGAGCTTGTAGGTCGGCTATTTTTGGCAGATGCTTTCCCCGTAATATGGATGCTGGTGTTCCAAGTGGTTACACATCCCTGTCTGCAAAGTGGGTTGCATGCTTTTCACTGGGTGCGTTTACATGCACAATATTTATTCATTCAGAATGAACTCATTCCGAATAGAAATGTATAGCCAACTGTTTACATGGCACCTGAATAAAAGTATTCCTGTTCCTCAATCGTTTACATGAGCCAAGCATTCATTCGGAATAGAACTCTGGTCATGCGCAGAGTGCTTCGGGCCAGGTTGGGGACGGGGGGAGGGGGCGGGGGTGTTTGACAGGTAAACATATGTATTATTTACCTCTGGCAGCCTTGGTAATGAATAATAACAATTTTGGCTACACGTACATGGATCTTTTCTAAACGCACATTTTTGTGTGCGTTTGGGCCTTTCAGCCACACGCAAACGGTGTTTTTGGCCGCTAAAACCGATATTTTTGTAAACGGATAAATAAGTGAAGGTTTTCCAAAACATGCGTTTCAGTGGATCTGTGTGGACATGTAATCCGGAGATTGTGAGAAACGATGCCGTCATCGCGCATTCGCACATGGTCATTATAATAATAAATAATACAATAATACATAAACACCGGACCGCTCATGGTCATTATAATAATAAATGAAGAGAGAGAGAGAGCAACACTTACAGTCTATGAAACAAGGCACGCTCATTTATGGCTAAATAATGTCATATACTTAATAATAAGACAGTGGTGGGAAAAGTAGCTCATTCACTGTGTGACGAAAACCCTCTTTCTCTGCGCCAAGTAGAACACACGGCGCGCACACAGATTGAATGTGGGGTCTGTCGTCCTAAAACACAATCGCCCCGGTGCCGAGAGTCCCTGCTTTATAGTGGTGTTCGATGTTTTTACATTGCCAACTCTCACATGTACATAAACGTTCAGATTTCAAATATAAAGTGCTTACCCCTGAGCCATGGACGTTACAAGGCGATCCGGACCGCGATAAGTACCCGTATCTCCCGTATTGTTCAATAAAAAGCATTTTAATCCGATCGTCGGCCATTTTCTCCAAATTTTCTCCGATGCTTTCAACCATGCGACACCAATGGTTGGAAGGTGTATTGCACTCTGATACATTACCAAAATAAAAGAACAGAAAAAGAAAATGGCCGGCGATGGGATTAAAATGCTTTTTATTGAACAATACGGGAGATACGGGTACTTATCACGGTCCGGATTGCCTTGTAACATCCATGGCTCAGGGGTAAGCACTTTATATTTGAAATCTGAACGTTTATGTACATGTGAGAGTTGGCAATGTAAAAAAAAAAACGAACACCACTATAAACCAGAGACTCGACAGCGTCATGTGAACCATGGCTACTGTTTGCGCTGCAGCTGAGCCCTAATAATGTTGTTTTCGTTTATGTTCACGTATGCTGTTCACGTATGCTATTAAAATAATAGCTATTGCAGTATTGGGCCTTAACATGTGATTACAAATGTATTTGTATTTGGCCCCTCATATATATAATTATAAAATAAATGTAAATATAAAATCTGATATAAAATTGAAACATGCAGCTGATCGATGCGTTTCTGCGTCTACGTGTGGACAGGGATTTTTGTTTATCTTTGTCATGTGGCCAGGGATTCTTTTTAAATATATAGGTAAATGAGGAAGAAGAGAAGAGACAATAAAACAAGTTAAGAGAGAGAAGGTAGAGAGAAGGTTTGATAATGGAAGCACACCGCATCCTGGCTACGGCCATTGGTCTGCTATTGATGAGTTTAATGCAGCAAAATCAGCTCCTGTTATATTTGCTGCTGACCCGGAGGAGGAGCCGGTCGGCGGAGAACTACGCGCGTCTGCGACTTGGGCTTGGAGCGCCAGACTCCACATGGCTTGCGCCTCTCCCCCCCCACCCAGAAGCACCGCGCTAGCCAATGACACATGCGCAAAAGAACAAATGTATACCAGTCTGATACCAGTGCGTTTACATGGGCAATGTAGCCCGATTCTATCGGTATATACCAGCCCTTCAAACCTGAATGAAATTTCATTCGGATCAGACCGGTATGGCCATACCGATGCGTTTACATGAGCATTTCTATTCTGAATGAGCATTCATTCCGAATTGAAGTGGAATAAACCTGTCCATGTAAACGCAGCCACTGAGAAGATCCTTGTCTGGCTTTTCAACTGGTGCAATATTGCGAGGCAGGCCTGGGGTGTGGACTTTTGATGCTGCTGCCTCTTTATATGTAGTGCTGTGTTCCACGCGCCGCTTGATGGCTTGCCTGACGAGTTCTTCCCTGAACTTATAGGTCTTCTTCACTGAGATCCTCTTCACCACCCAGTCCTTTGCATGTTTTGAGAAAACTGTGTTGATCCTTTGTGCTCCTGAAAATTATAACAAAAATAACATAAATATTACTTCCTACAGCCTCGATTTTTATGGAATAACAAGGTGCAGCTTGTCATTCCAGTAAAATCACAGCAAACATATAACTTTGCTAATTCAATTAAAAGCAGCTCTATTGGCATGAGAAAACATACTCAACTGCTCCATGCAGATACAAAGTTTTTGGAAATGAAAAGGGTCTAACTCACTGGCCAACCACTGTACATATAGAAATCACTGCCTTGTACTACATTCAGTCCATATCTGTTGACTACTTTAAAAGGTACTGTCATTCAAACCAGGATAAGAAGACATGCAGTGTTATGTTCCTAAGACTAGTCTATCACATCTGTAGCTGCAATTACAGGTACAGTAGATAATGTGATATTTTTGATCATGTTTGATGGAGATGTGATGAGAGCACGCATCAGGATGCTGTATAATGCATGCTGCTCTGAAGCATTGACTAAACCACATGGAGTCCAAATAATCCTAGTCAATGTAGTCATTTAGCTTTGGATGCTCTGTCAGGAACATGGATGGAAAAACATCTATACACTTTAGACCTCTTCTTGAATGGGGTGTGTAAAGGATAGTAATGAAGATATGAGAAGGGATATTTGTCCTATACCTGCAGTTGTTGTGGCTTGTGCACGTCCCACATTTTCATTGTGGTCCAACACTGCAAGCTGGGTTCTTGCCTCCTGTACCGTATTGCAGAAATGGAGTCTTTTGGGTACATACTTCAGCATGGCGCTATGAAACACCTCCAGCTCTCCTATGAAGGTCACAAAATGTACAATCAATCATTGTTGATTTTGGACAGCAACAACAGCCTTTTGTATTAACAATAAAATAATAATACCTGTGTGTTTGAACTTTGCCATTTGAGTCAGGTCCTCCGTCAGGTTCTTGTCGAGCACAATCTTACAAAAGACTTTGTAGACGTCCGAGTCTTTGGAGAGACACTTTTTCTTCCTGTCTTCCTCATCAGTTAGTGGTCCATCATAGCACCCTCTATCCACCCGCCCTTCTTTCCATGTGTGGACTCCACGGATGTGGTACAGTATGGACTTCTCCTGACCGGAGAAGCGGACCATCTCCTTTCCAGCTCCTAAAAAAAACACAACGCCAAATCCACAAAAGACAGTCATACTCAGAAAAGGGAAGCTTTTGGTTCTAGTCAGGAAATAACACACACACACACACACACACACACACACACACACACACACACACACACACACACACACACACACACACACACGTTAGAAAAAAAGCTTCTGTCAGGTGGCTCAAAAGGATTGCATTTGAATTACCACTGTTGTAGATTACATAGCAGTTGGTATTTGATGTCATGCCATTTCTGTTGCAAAGAGCATTATATTACACATAACTAGATCACCAACTAACACTAAAAGGATCTATTCTCATTTCCAGGTGAAATTAATTTATTCACCTGTTTCCTAGGCTGTGTTTTCCACTTCCTGTCGATTTCATTGGATATCATTGGTCATCTGACCAGTTTCATTTGATCAAATTGACAGGAAGTGGAAAACACACAGCCTAGGAAACAGGTGAAATAGAGACACACGGCCGGAAGCGGAAGGCCTACAAATTCACGCCCACTTTTGACACAGCGCCGCTACTCGAAGTCCGTTAGAACGATGAACTGCAGCTGTCAATGCATTCCCTATGAGAGAATATGAGAATTAGCCTACTTTTAAAATGATCCTACATTAACTGGAGACGATATTGATTTAAATAAAAATATGTTTCCTTAATGTATGGAGTGTCTTCATATCTTCTTGTTTTCATCGAGTTGGTACAACTGAGGTTCAGGAGGTTGACCAAGGAGAAGACAACCAATCACTTCTCCGACCAGCCACCAGCAACTCCACCCATGCCAACCAGTGCCAACCACTCACCTATCTCCAACCAAGCTGACAACCAATCCCCTGCCAACTACTGGGGTATTTAAACCCAGCTTTCAAAAATGGCGGCGTGCTAGTTTCCTGTAAACAAGCACACCCTACGTTCGTTGAGAGCATAGTTGTTACTTATCTCTCAATTTATACTTGATCTAACTGCAAACACTTCAGCTACTAGCTAAGAATGGCACACATTTTCAATGTAAACGCCTCCAATGATGAGGATCTATACGTCATGCGGCCGCCCCAGGACCGGTACCTACTCACCAGATCCAGCTACCTCAAGACGCGGATCCCGCCTTCCCGGACTCGGCCCAGTACATTCCGAATACTCCACCAAATAGACGCCAGGTCAGATCCACAATCACCATCCCTCCTCCCGGCTCCGCGTCATCGCTCAACAGAACACCACGGGAGTTCCGCATCACCCCACCTCACAACCGGACCAGCCGCAGGCCCACCCCACACCAGCGGGACCCGTCACAATCACAGCAACACCAGTCATCCCGTAATCCCACCCACCGATCCGGGAAACCCGTCGCCACCCTCCAACTCCTGCTTTCCGACTGGAGCTTTGCTAGCAAAAGTGGTCAGGTTCGCCCGCTCTGCCTCGAAACAGGCGCTGTTTAACCTGCTCCAATCCACCACTACACAGCCGGACCGGAGCAGCAGCACCACAGCACGAAACAGCAACAGCAACAACAACAACGCCGGTCCGTCGCGTGGCCGTGACGTTGCGCGGCCAGCTGCTTCGTCACGTGGCGGTGACGTGGCACAGCTGGTTGTTCCATCGCGCGGCGTGGCGGGCCGTTCCACCGACAACTAGCGGTAGAGTCGCCGAGCGGGGGGTCGCTCCGTCGCGTGGCGGTGACATCGCGCGGCAGGTGGTCTCGTCGAGAGGCGGTAACGCTGCGCGACGGGCCTCTTCGTCGTGCGGTGGTGACGTCACGCGGCCGGCGGCTCCGTCACGGGCCGATGACAGCGACATCACCTTCCAACGCCAGGCTTTCTTACCAAGCCATCCAGCCACACCGATGGTGGTAACAAGCTTTTTACCAACCAAACCAGTAACGGGTAGTATTAATCCACTTATTAATTATCCTACTCATGTTCCATATGTGCCTGCTCCCATCCCCACTGCTCCCCTCCCTAATGTGTCGTTTGTCCCTCTTTCCCACCACCAAGCTGCACCTCCCTTCCAATCCCCCCCCCACCCATCTCACGTGCCCCACATGCCTGCTCCCCTCCCTTCTGCATCGGTTGTCCCTCCATCCCATTACCTGCAGCAGGCGGCACCTCCCCCCTACCTCCCCCCTCTTTATTCAGCTTACCAACCCCACCAAACTGGTGTTTTCCAGACCAATTTTCCACTTTTTGGGGGCCACCCCCACGATGCACTTGGTGCCCCCATACCTAACCCCACTGTGACGTCTTGTCCTCCCAACCCAGTGTTTTCGGCGACCCTCTGGGGCTCAGAATAGACAAGCCGTTCCGTCCTAATCCATTCAGACAACCTCACCACAGTGCACGTGATCAACAAAGGCCGTTCTTCCTCACTCCCCATCATGGCCCTTCTCCGTAGACTAACTTGGATCACCGTCACCAAAAACTTCATTTTACGTGCAGCTCACATTCCCGGCCTCCACAACACAATTGCTGACTCTCTTTCCCGTTTCCAATTCCAGAAATTCTGAGGATTGGCCCCCCTAGCAGACCAGACACCAACCCCGGTTCCACCCTATTCAGAGATGATCTTCAAATAAATCACCCACTCCACCACTTCATCACCATATCCCGGCATACCATTCTGCAAGGCGTCGCCCCTTCCACCCTCTCCTCCTACTGGACAGCCTGGAAGAGCTATCAATCTTTCCACACCCTCTTCAACATCCATTTCCCATCCATGGACCTCATCACCCTCTCCTCCTACGTCAGCTACCTCCACACAACGGCCATCAGGACATCAACCATCAGAGTCTACTTGTGTGGTATCAACTTCTTCGTCAAACTGTTAACCGGCACTCCACATCCACCCATCTAACACCCCCAGATCACCCTGCTTCTCAAAGGGCTCCAGAGGAACGAACCAAAGATTCCCCCGCAACGCCAACCCCTCACTGTGGAAATCCTAACGAGTTGCATCCACATCCTACGCTCCGGATACTCAGATCCACATACAGACGCAACGCTCGAAGCCATGTTCCTCCTGGCCTTTTTTGGCTTTTTAAGATGTTCGGAGTTCACTGCCTCCAACTCCAGGTTCGACCCGGCTCTCCATCCTCGACTGGCCGACCTGACGATACACACATCATCCTCCCTTATATTCACTATCAAATACAGTAAAACTGACCAGTTCGGTAACACCACCCCTCTACATCTACTCCTGCCTCAGCCCCTACGAGCCCCTCCTCAACTACACTCTCTCCCGACACGCCCAGCACGCGGCTACATCGGACCCCCTCTTCACCACTAACACCGGTTCCGTAACCACCCGCACCTGGTTCCATTCCCACCTCCAACTGGTCCTCACCAAAGCCGGATACTCCCCAGAACGCTTCTCCGGTCATTCTTTCCGAATCGGAGCAGCATCCACCGCATTTAGCAAGGGAGTACCGGACCACATTATCCAAATACTTGGCCGTTGGTCCTCTCAAGCCTACCACAGCTACATCCGTACAAACTCCGTGGACCTCCATAACGCCCACTTCTCCATGATCTCGTAACACAATTCCGATACTTTTGGGGTCCCTTAATCTACCTCTGCACGGCTAACGCCATTTCCCCTCTAATCACGCCTGCCTTCCCATGACCAATGCTCTTGACCATCTAAGCCGCACACTCCACGCTTGCGTGTAGTGATGACCTTAGATGACCACGCGCTCCAGAATGTCATATCCCTGCCCGTGGCCATCTAAGCCGCACACTCCACGCTTGCGTGTAGTGATGACCGTAGATGACCATGCGCTCCAGAATGTCATATCCCTGCCTGTGGCCATCTAAGCCGCACACTCCACGCTTGCGTGTAGTGATGACCTTAGATGACCACACTGGCCCCCCATGCTGTTCGTGCTCTTGGCCACCTAAGCCGCACACTCCACGCTTGCGTGGAGTGATGACCTTAGATGACCATTTCGCACTCAGCTTATTGACCGTTTATGCCGCACATCCCATGCTGCCCGTGCGACGCTCACATAAACAACAATACCACAACAGCGTAAGATGTTGTTCGTGTCCTTGGCCATCTAAGCCGCACACTCCACGTTTGGGTGTAGTGATGACCTTAGATGACCATTCCGCACTCTGCATCCATGGCCGTTTATGCCGCACGTCCCATGCAACGCATGCGACGCGCCCATAAACGTCCATACTCCTGGGTTCTCAATAAACAACCTAAACCTATTTTTGTCTTATGTTTGGTCTTTCCTAGTGAATCAATAGATGGTGTGTTTCACATTTAATTTGCCAGTCGGATGGGTTACCCATAATGTTAACAGAGTGGAGAGGAGCTGACAGACAGACAACCTGTCGCTCTTCCGTGACGTGACTGTCGTTTCTCATTACAAGCGGCGCCGGTTTTGAATAGACGATTCTCCGTGTATGTGGTGAATGGCGTGAACATGGCTTTATGAATTATCTACCTGTCGCGGAGCTCCGACGGTACAAAGAGAAATTAAAACTAGTAGGTTTAGCGTGTTGTCCTTACGAATTGCCTAAAAGTAGCTGGGGAAAATGACCCAACTAAATGGCCAGATGTGACATATCCCGACATCGTCAATTATCTAGTGGATTCTCCAGGTTTGTAGTAATAGCCTATTGGAAGACTGCCATAGATAAAATATAAAGTGCTGACCTTGCCACGGATGTTCACTCACCATTCGGAACATGTGTGCACTGTATTGGTCCATATTTCTCAATGAATAAGTGTTTTAATCCAGTCTGTGCCTGAACCCCGTTGAATTTCCTCTTATGCATTGAGTGTAATACCAGCTTTCACCTGATGCGCTCCGCCAGTACACTCATTACGGAATACAGGGAACTTCCGACACAGACGGGATTAAAACACATATTTGTTGAGAAATACGGATTAATGCAGTGCACACAGGTTCCGAATGGTGAGTGAACATCCGTGGCTACAAGGTTGGAACTTTATATTTTGCATTTGTCCATGTGCGGAGAAGTACAGGCTTGAGAGGCGGATTTTCAGTGACTATAACGAGATTGAGACCAAGACTGTCATGTGGGGGTGCATTTCTCCTTTCCGATATGTCGCCTTTCCGACGTTGACGAACCCTATACCTAACCCTAACCCTAACCCTAACCGCACGCGGAAGCCACTAGTCGGAGTGGTGAGATGTCGGAATGGAGAGTGAACACCGTCATGTGGTGAATGTATTTTAGAAAAAAGATACCATACTAGGCACTGTGCGTGTATATTCACATATCATGCCGAGAATTAATCTATGTTATTGCAATTTTAATACAATGTATTCATTACAATTTGGGGAGCTGCATCAATAGGAATAATACAATAAATGACTGATCGCAGTGTAATCCTATGTAGCCTCATGTGCTCCTCAGGTGATAGTGTCTGACTTCTTGATATTGTAAATCTAAACTGCCATAAATCCAGTTGTAGTGTTTCCTTTAACATTTGAATACTTTTCCCACTTCACAAACCTCTTCTGAATGGTTTCAGGGGTCTATACGACCCACACAACGATCCCTGGGTGCTCATATCTTCTTCACAAGTGGATGGATGGGTGCAGCCAATACTTCATTTGGAACCAGAGGGATTGAATCACATAATTCTTAAGGCCAAGGTTAAGCCTTCCTGGAAGGTAAGGCATATCATATTTGCCTGGGTTGCTGTCAGCATGGATGGGAGCATAATTGTTGCTCATTGCGACTGCACGGCAGGGTAGGTGTTCATTAAACAAAGGTAACATTTTATTTTTCATTGAATTGGACTAGGTTGTCATTGAGGGAATATATATAGCTTTGTTGATAGGCTACACCTAACATAGACTATATACATAGCCCTCCTGTTATGTTTCAGAGTTAGTCATGCATTTAAGTTTCACTGATGTACCTAAATTCTTAACATAATAGTAGGGTAGCAACTGTGGTTGGTTGTTAAAGCAATCTTTCTTTGATTTTCAGTCTTGGTGAGAGCTGCTCACATGTTGTTGCAGTGCTGTTTAAGATTGAGGCATCAGTGCGTCTGGGGATGAATGCTGTTGCATCCACAAGCATTGCATGCAAATGGAACAATGTGTTTGTAAAAAAAGTTGAGGCTGCCCAAATTAAGGACATTATGATATACAGCAGTGAGGCAAAAAAACAAACTTAATCAAAAAATAAACTTATCATGGCCCCAGAATCCACCCTGGCAGAACAAAATGTACTCCTGGGACTACTCACATCAAGTGGTGAAAAAACAGTAGGTTTGAGCAGTTTTGCCATATACTCCCATGCTTTTACTCAGCCTGATGTGCCCCCTGTGAACTCCCCCAATCATTCTCCCGCCTACACTCTACTCGCTCTTTGGCTCTGAAAATCCTGTACCACATGTTCCAGCAATCACCGAAGAAGAGATCGCTTTAGTGGAGGAAGAAACTCTGGAGCAGGCTTCTACCGATACCTGGCATATGCAGAGGGCAGGCCGCATCTCTGGCTCAACTTCACATTCGGTTTTACACACAAACATTGTCAAACCAGCACAATCTGTCATCCTCAAAATTTGTAAGCCTACTTCTACACAGCTCCGCAATATAAACTGCTCAAAAAAAGTTTGGAAACTTAACTTCGGTCAATTATATCTCCACTTTAATAAAACCAATTGGTATTGTGTTTTATATCATTTTTATCGTTGATTAGTCACCTTTACAAGGAGGTACAGCTTGTAAGGATCGGGCATTCGTGGAATGAGCAACACAGCTAAACGTGTGGGTAGCGCCTCCAAAAAAATTGCCAAAATCACCCAATATGCTTCTGTTGGTAATCGCTCTTGTTTTGAGCAACCTGCCAGCACACACCTGCTGAGAGGTGTGTGCCAGTAGTCACAGGTGTGTGACTGCCTCACAGGTGAGTGACTGGCACCTGAACATGGGTTTTGCAACTTTGTTAAGTTGGAGTGTGTATGCTCCAAGCAGCAACACTGCCCCCATGGAAAGATGCCACGTTTGTCCCTTCAGGATGAGGCCTGTGCAATAGGGCAAGTGAATCAGAGTGACAGCATTATTTGGTGTCAGCCCTGGTACCATTTGCAAACTTAGGACCAAGTTCTGTGAGACTGGTGAAGTCAACAAGGAAGACAACAACCCAAGACCCCTTGCTTAACTGAGGAACCATAGATTTACAGGCCAGATTTGCACAACGGAACCAAAGACAGACGTCAAAGTTGCAGGACCCATGCTCAGGTGCCAGTCACACATGTGACTGGCACACACCTGCCTGCAAATGGTACCAGGGCTGACATCAAATAATGCGTAATCTGCGTAAACAGAACATCAGCTTCACTGGCCCTATTGCACGGGCCTTATCCTGAAGGGACAAACGTGGCATCTTTCCATGGGGCAGTGTTGCTGCTTGGAGCATACACACTCCAACTCAACAAAGTTGCAAAAACCATGTTCAGGTGCCAGTCACTCACCTGTGAGGCAGTCACACACCTGTGACTACTGGCACACACCTCTCAGCAGGTGTGCCAGCAGTGTGCTGGCAGGTTGCTCAAAACAAGAGCGATTACCAACAGAAGCATATTGGGTGATTTTGGCACATTTTTTGGAGGCGCTACCCACACGTTTAGCTGTGTTGCTCATTCCACGAATGCCCGATCCTTACAAGCTGTACCTCCTTGTAAAGGTGACTAATCAACGATAAAAATGATATAAAACACAATACCAATTGGTATTATTAAAGGGGAGATATAATTGGCCGAAGTTAAGTTTCCGAACTTTTTTTGAGCAGTTTATATCTTCAATGGGGAAGAAATAATGAGCAGCATGCCATCCAGACTTACACCCATGCCCAAGGACTTTGTAGCCACACAGAGAAAACCTCAGGAAAGGTGTATGTTTCTCACGAATGCCAAGGCCATTCCAATCTGAGAGTGGAGAAAGCAGGCTTTCACATTTGTCAAAAACAACCCTACCTAGGTATGTTTCTGAGGATGTTAAAGGTCATTCCAATCTCAGAGTGGAGAAAGCAGGTTTTCACATTTGTCAATAACAACCCTACCTAGGTGTGTCCTGTGATGCCTATGTCCACTGTGAGTGTTGCGGGAAAGGTGTGCTGGAGGTGAAATGCCCGTACAACTGGGGACAAGATACGAAGCTGACACTAAATGACTGGGTACAAGATCCAAAGGGACATCTGTCTAGTCCATTGTCATTGAAGGCCAAGCATTCCTTTTATACACAGGTAAAAGCTGCTTAGTGTCCATGGTCAGTGGTGATTTATTGGTTTTACAAATGAATCATACAAATAGTAAATGTAGCCTACAGTATGTGTTTATGTAAGCACTATCATCAGAAGGACATCTACAAGCTTACAACGCGTCGCATCGGGAGGCGTTGTGAGCTTGTAGATCTGCTATTTTCTGCTATTATCAAATATTTTAATACTTTTTCTTTTGGTACTTTAAGTACATTTTGATACCAATACTTTTGTACTTTTACTCAAGTACATTTTTAATTCAGGACTTTTACTTGTAACAGAGTACTTCTAAATTGCAGTATTGGTACTTTTACTTAAGTAAAACATTTGAGTACTTTTTCCACCACTGGTCATTGCCAACCGGTCTGGATGTCCTGATAATTATATATATATATCCAGTCTTTCTCAGAAAAGTATTCTCAGAAACAATTAACGCAAAATGGTATCTCCTGGTGTGTTTTTTTCCAGGACCATTTTGTTTGCTAATTCAGCTCTTTTGTTAAACATCTGACAACCACACTTGACAGAGGTGACAACTACAGTAGCCTTTGTTACTGAAGTCGGGGATAGGGGTGCAAAATGTCTTGCGAAAGTGTCGATGTCCATTGAATTAGAGGAAACAAGTAGCCTAGCCTAATCAACCACAACCTAACACCAGCTCTGTACATGGGGAACTCCAAAGCACAATAATTGAATGGCCGATGAAAAAGCAGCTAATATAAAAAGGACTCAATCAACCATAACGAGTTTGACAGTGAATTCGCCAGATTAAGCTGCCAACGACAGATTCAGTCTTCAACAAACAAACTTTACTAAAGTTCTTTACAAAATGGCTTATTTACAAGTTGCCAATAGTCGAGGAGGGAGAGCGCTAAACATTGATGAGTTCCGTTACCTGCGGAATAAAACAATGCCGAATCGGATCTACTGGCGTTGTGCCTACCGGGGATACACGCGTTGCGTGGACAAGGATGCCGACGCACCACAGGTGCACCTGATTCGGATGCTATCAATGCATTGAATGGGACATTATCACCTTTTATTAGACCATTGAATGGGCGAAGTAGGCGACCTACTTACCTACCCGCGATTTATCAGACCATTCATTGGGTGTTATCAAGACATACTGACCTACCAACGGAGATGACTTAAATAGTTCAGTTTCGGTTTTGGTTTTGGTTGTTTTGGTTTTGGACCATGACGGAGGCGCGCAGTCTCAGGCAAGCTGGAGCCCCGCGAAGGACCACCGAGGGAGCTAAAGCGACCGAGTTGCCGTCCTGAGCGGTGCGATGCTCGCCTGAGCCTACTCAGCGCCGTTGGAGTTATGTACCGATAGGCACAGAAACGTAAATATTGTTGTGGGGACTGCTCCGCCTCCAAAGTAGGTCATTAGCTCCTGATTACGCCCAATGAATGGTCTGACAAATCCCGTGTATCGCCTACTCGTCACCATTCAATGGTCTGATAAAGCGTGATAATCTCCCATTCAATGCATTGATAGCATTCGAAGCCGGTGACAGGTCGATGTTCTGAGGCCTCCGGTGGACCATGCGCACGCTCCCGAGGTGGACCTGATAGCTACCACCGGTCTAATCCAACGGATGCTGGAGCGGGCAGCGGCCGATCCCACCATCCCCATACGACGGGTGTATGATGAGATGGTGGCCCAAGCTCTGGCAGAAGAGCTGCGGCATATTCCCCCGTTCAATGCCGTAAGCACAAGGCTGGAGAGGCGTCGGGCGGCCCTCATGCCACCCATTCCACACACCTGCCAAGACGTGAATGTTGGGGGAGAATGGGCCCTCAGCTGGGATGGGGAGAACTTCCACTCCAGACATAACCGCCAACATGATTTTTTGGTCTTCGGGACAGAGGACAACTTCATCAAACTCGCTTACAGCCAGCAGGTTAGACCAACCCCTCTGCCATGAAACATTCTGTCAGTTAAATTGAAATGTATAATTCTTTTAAATGTCAAATATGATCAATGCTTGTTAACAAATACTTATAAGAATTTTGTGCAATATACAGGCTACGTCTAATTTATATCAGTATCAATGAAATAAAATAATATATTTGTTTTAGATATACATTGATGGGACATTTAAGACCTGTCCAAGGCCTTTCTACCAGTTGACCACCATCCATGGCCTTTACATGGGCAGGGTTGTGCCCTTCGTCTTTGTACTCATGAGGGGGAAGGAGGAGGTGATGTATTCTACAGACCTGCGCCACGTGAAAAGAAAAGTCGAGCGCATCAGAGGAGATCCGTAAGTGTGTGTGTGTGTGTGTGTGTGTGTGTGTGTGTGTGTGTGTGTGTGTGTGTGTGTGTGTGTGAGAGTGTGTGTGTGTGTGTGTGTGTGTGTCTACGCCAATTGTATCTCACTGCACCTGTAATACAAATATTTTGAAGAATAATAATATAACTAGAAAAAGTGCTCCTCGGAGCACAGGTCTCCGCCAGGTCAGGTAGGTTATTGTGGCCTCCTGGTGGCGCTATAATAGGCCAATGTGAAAAGGTAGCCATTTCTTCCTAGGCCTTGCACGGCAATCGGACACTGCATTCATGATTTGAGGCATTTTGTTCAAAACAATTGTTTTGCTAAATTAGACCTGATGGTGGCGCTATAACAGGCCAATGTTAAAAGGGTGGCATTTGCTCCTCAACATATTGTGAATGTGCGTGCAAAGTTTGTCCGCAATCGGATGCTGCGTTCATGATTTGCGGCATTTTCTTCAAAACAAGCCACTACTGCAAACTTTAGATGTAAATCTTAGCAAATCAGGATGGAATATGAAAGATCTAACACATCCGTCTTGATCACATGACTATAGAGATCATGTGTACCGATTTGCGTGAAATGTGGATAAAATCGGAAGGAGTAATATAAAAAAACATGTTTTACATAAGTCGGCCTCCTGGTGGTGCTATAAAAGGCAGATGTGAAAAATGCAGGGCAAAGGTTTTCCCTTGACCTCTAGGGAGTGTGCATACAAAGTTTTACACAGATCGGTGCAGTTATTGGTAAAAACACGAATCGGCCTATTATAGCGCCACCATGAGGCTGATTTGAAAAAAATCAAATGGTAGTTCTTCCTCGGCCTAATGGTAATGTGCGTGCAAAATTTCACGGAAATTGCATGCTGTGTTCATGATTTGAGGCCTTTTGTTCAAAACGGAGCACTCCTGCAAACTTTGGAAGCCAATCTTAGGCAATCAGGATGGAATATGGGAAATTGGATAAATTCGTGTTGATCACATGACTATAGAGATACTGTGTACCGATTTGTGTGATGTTTGGATAAAATCTGTTGGAGTAGTATCAATAAATGTGTTTTGCACATATCGGCCTCCTGGTGGCGCTATAACGGGCCAATCTGAAACATTTGGGCCAGAGGTTCTGAATTGGCATCCAGGGAGTGTGTGTGCACAGTTTCGCCGCGGCCGGGCCAACGGTGCCAGAGATTAGCTGCTAACGGACGGACAGGACGGGCGGATAGGACGGACGGACAGGACGGACGGACGGACGGACGGACGGACGGACGGACGGACACACGGACGGACAGAGGGTAAAACATACTCTCTCGCCATGCCTTTTGGCCTGGTGGAGACAATAATCATTTTTTTCTCTCATCTATAATGTCCATCCCTCCATTCACACAGATGGACTCCTGACAGAGTCCTCTCAGTCTTTGAAATGGGCCTCATGAACGCCTTCAGGACTGAGCTGCCTGCCACTTTAGTCACAGGATGTTTCTTCCACCTCTGCCAGAGCCTGTGGCGAAAAGTGCAGGATCTGGGCCTGGCAGGTCAGTGATGTAGTGTTACGACCCTTTAGGTCTAGTCTAAGGATCGCAACATAATGACGGAAAACCACAGCACTTATTACTTATTACTCAAAAACAGCAAGTATAGAGTAATACTGAATACAATGAATGGAGTGAAACTTGAAACAAATAACAAACAAATGAATACTACTACAAGGGATGAGAATGAATGAATAAACAAAAGGAATGAACACAAAGAACAAAGCAGGCTAACCAATAACAAATAATAACTAAACAAAACAGAACAGGAGACTCCTCAAGAGGAGTTCTAAGGCACCATAGTCATTGGTAGTTCAGAGAATATGTGGTGGGGGAAAGGAGGGACAGAGTCTCCGCTCACACTAGTAAGTGCTGGTGTTTCCCCACCAAGTGTCAGATACGAATGAGCCTTTGTAGGAGAACTGCAGCCGGCCTGTCAGTCGTAACCATGGAAACGGAGCAAGCAGGCCAATCCGTGGGGGTGATCACTCCCCACGTGCCGATCCGTCGTCAAGCCACGCCCCCATGCCACGGGCTGACAGAGATTGTCCATGATGAGATCAGCCAACGCCCAGGCCAGCGATCTCACTCATTATGTTGCAACTTACTATATGGAATATAGAAAACAAATATGACAGCACCTAAACAAATAACCTAATCATAATAATAATAATAATAATAATAATAACGGCCACTGGCCGTAACATGTAGCCTATTACACTAATGTACACAACACAACAAGGAGTCATTGTCTGTGATTTGATTTTAGCCAGAAATAATCATTTAAGATGAAATATATATAAATAAATAAACAAACAAATGCAATAATCATATTATTATTATTACCCTTATAAAAACTATTATAACTAGATGATCTATCCTAATAATTGCAATATCCATCACGAGCAGGTTGTTATTTTCGTGCAGATTATGATGCATGCCCGTTGTAAACATGGCCTCAAAGTAAGAGCTGATGGAGGCCAGTACAACTCTATGGCATTCGTCGCCTGAAGGATGAGCAGAGACTAGTTTGTTAGACACCTTTATGAACACATTTGTGAAGAAGGCTAGTGGTAAGCATTTTTCCCCCCAGAAATCTCAAAGCTTGGTTAATTCTCCCTAACTAGGTGGAGACCGGCTGCATCATGGCAGAACGAGGAGTTCCACGGGTCCCCCAGCGGAGAAAATGGTTTGACACCTTTATACTAAGAATAATTAAAAAAGAACAGGCTGTAGGTCCAGGGAGCAGGTGGAGGCTTTGACCTAAGCTTAGCTCAGGTCATTTGAGGAGCATCTACATGGGAGAATTAAGGAGAAGGGTATCTTGAGGCTGCAATTCAGTGTCATGTTATTGAAGTTATTGTGAAATGCAAACCTAAAAACAGTAATATCACTATATTAATTTGTCAAATTACTGATATTAATTACATAATGATTTTCTCAAACAGGATTGCGGCCATCCGCCGTCAATATGACAACGGGGACAGGACCGTGGATGAGTACTGGGATGCAGTCACGCACACCATCCAGAACTTCCTGTGATGCCCAGAGCAGGTTGTCCCATTCCTTCTGTCCATATCTTCTCCCTGAGTTCTGTCTCCCCTTCACAGTTCCATGGATCGCTATCACTACGGACCCTCAGACGTGGGGTAGATGTGACTTATAGGGGCCGGAATGTGTTCTAAGAGCAGCATTCCATTTCATTGGTCCTCGTGCCTGCCCAATCAGCAAGAGTGGGAAGCGGGGTAGGGGTTAGAGGTGGGAGGCGAGTTCAAAGGAATTTTGAACTGTGCACCGGCAGCCATCTTGTTTCACCCTGCTGCAGCTACTGTTAACTGCCTACTGGTCCTCTTCTCTGCTCCTGATAAATAAAACTCTTGCTCCCATAAGGTAAATCTTTTAAACATTAATAGGTTTGATTAAGCTATGGTTTGCTAGCTAACTAACTAAGCAAGGTGCTGATTGTTTTGATTAGCCTAAGCTAAGGTTTTCTAGCTAACTAACTTAGCAAGGTGCTCATTTCAGCTTAGTTAAAAAGACAAATAAGAGCAATAACAAGACAGAAATTAGCTGTTGGTTTTACACATGCCACTCTGCCTTGAAATGTAATGTTATTTAATCATTTTCAAACATAGCTAGCAAGCTAATAAGGCAACTTCTGCTACAAGGCAATACATGTGCCCTAAGAGCAGCAATTTAACTTTGTTCTATGCATACCATCTAAGCTGCCCTGAGAGCAGCATTGACAACGTGCCCCCAGAGCAGCAATTTAACATTGGTCTATGCATATTATTAAAGCTGCTCTGAGAGCAGCATCGACAAAGCAGTAATTTAACATTGGTCTATGCATATCATTTTTTTAGCTGCTCTGAGGGCAGCATTGACAAAGTGCCCTAAGAGCAGCAATTCAATATTGGTCTATGCATATCATTTAAGCTGCTCTGAGAGCAGCATCGATAAACCAGCAATTTGCAACAGTCCGTCTCGCCTCCACGCTCAGCTTTTGGAGCAGCACACAGAGGAGTGGATGTCACGATCCATGCTGTACCTCTCTGTGCTCAGCCTCAATACCAGCTTTCCGGGTGTGTCGCTGCAGAGGCAGGTGACCCTTCCTCCCATGCACCCAGTTCCCTGCGTGCCCTGGCTGCTTTTAGTCTACGTGAGGGAGGCCTGCACCAGACTGGAGGAGACAAAGGCCAGGGTCACATCCATCTTCGGAGAGATTCTTAAGATGGACTCCACCAAGGCAAGCTTTGATTATAATAGCATTAATATTCACCCACGTTGGCACCCTAGCAAAAATAGCCAATCTACAAGCTCACAGTGCATTACGTTGAGAGCTTGTAGATCGGTTATTTTCGTCAAAGACATGTGGTGGTGTGGGTAAGAATGGGAAGTATGGACACTATCTACCCCGGTCAACAAAGTACATATGGGTTTAAGTGGCTAACGCACGCGTTAACTCATTCTGTCTAATCTAGTTAGCATTACCGATTGTTAATGTCTGATTACTTTTTTTTTAGATGACGAAGAAGCTGACGGGTGCCGCTGCAGACTTAGCTGCCTGGGTGACCAACATGGGCAATGAGCGGTACTTAAGCAACTACCGAGCAACATCTGACATGTACACTGGGTACACTATGGCCACCTTGACACCACCTGTCGAACCCTTAGATAATGACCAGGATTATTATTATATGTGAACACGTGTAGAGGAATAGATGTTTGGTGTGTGTGAACACACATATTTTTAATTGTTTATTCCTTATATAAAGAGCCAAAGCGACGCATCCTGAGACTCCAACTATTTTACTTTAGCCTTCTCTACATTTCTAGGAAGGCGGACAAAAAGCTCCATTTCAAATATAGTGAAATGGACGATCTACAAGTGTAACAGAGTTAGAAATATCCTTGCATTAATTTCTACAAAATCACTTGCCTTTCAATGTATTGCTGGTGGATGAACAGCGCAGCTGCGTGCAGTGTCCCTTTTTTTGCACCATACTAGAGTTTGCCTCTGCAGAGGAAGTGAATTCCATGCTGCAGGTAGGTGCATGAGAGCTCTGTTGCAAACAATAATTATATAAAAAATAAAAAAAAGAACCGTGCAAACATTTTTTTTACATTTTATATTAATAATTTTCACATTTCAGATATGTGTACTGTATGCTGCTGCGCTGTTGATGACCACTGTTGGGTTTCATTTATGGTTTATACCAGGTAGGCTTTGTTGAATGTGAAATTCACATATTGTTGTTTAAATGTCATTATCCTCCATGGACTATTACTATTTTGTACTCCATTTCGTGTAGCCCTTTGTGTAATTTTGCAATGCTCTGAAAGCAGGGGCGTAGCCACGGGTGGGCATAGGTAGGCCTGGGCCCACCCACCTGGCTGTTGTGCCCACCCACAAAAAAAAAGAAGATTTTTTTTTTTTTTTTTTGCGTCTCCGTGTGTACAACCAAATACGCATCTTTCCTGAACCGATGACGCTATAGCGCTGCTCCTACACTACCCCCGTCAGCAACAAGTGGACATGGAGTAAATGTACTTAGTTACTTTCCGCTTAGTTACTTTCACGTGCATATAAATGAGCCATGCGGTCTTATAAGAATGAAAACAAACGCCTCGCTGTTAGCCATGGATCACATGACGGTCGTCTGTTACGATGGTAAAAGCAAAGCAAAGTTTGTTGTTTACCCAGGGTGTCGGACTAAGCACGAAGCTTGTTTCCAGCCGGACCCTGCATGGAAGCCTTGCTCAAGGGCTATTCAGCGGTGATTCATGATTGATGTGATGAATTGGGGAATCGAACTAGGGACCTTCCGGTATCAAGGCCGCCCCTCTAACCACTAGGCCACCGCTGCCACATGGATGAACTTCAGCCTGGTGTTGTAGGCTTACATCTACATAAACGTTAATATTTCTAATATAAAGTGCTGACCCAATGGCCACAATTATGTATGGGCCCGCATAAGTACACCTATCTTCTTCCTATTGTTCAATAAAAATCATTTTAATCGGATTGGTGGCTATTGTCTTCGAATTGTCTCCATTGGCTTTCAATTACGCGACCCTATCGGTTGGGAGGAGTATTGCACTCTGATACATTATAACTCTATGAGAAAATGGCCGCCGATCGGATTAAAATGCTTTTTATTGAACAATACGGAAGATACATGTACTTATACCCACTCGAAGTGAATTGTAACATCCATGGCCATGAGTTAAGCACTTTATATTTGAAATCTGAACGTTTATGTAGATGTACGGGTTGTAAATAGAGAAAGTACAAACACCCGGTTGAATTCAGCCAGGACGGTAGTGACGACGCTCGCTACTACCATATTATTTTTAGGAAATTGAAGGCAAAAATAAGTGATTGATTGAAGTATTAATGAATGTAAAAAATGTCATTGCTCTCTTAGATTCATATGATATGAATAAAGTGTCTTGTACTAGTCATATGATTAACTGAACAAGTAGTTTGATTTTATTTTTCTGCTTGTGAACTGTGCCTGTGCTCTGTGAGTGGAGGCGGACTGCGGACGCGCGGAGGAGGCGGACAACGGGGCATTATTTGCGACCTGTCAATATTTTCATGAAAATGAAGGCAAAAATAAGAATTAAATAACATAATAAACCCGCAAAAGAACCGCAAATTGCGCAAAAAAGTAAGATTTTAACCGATAATAACACGCGCGCGCGTGCATGAGTGCCCACCCACAAATCCCCATGCCCAGCTACTGCCAGCTTTCTGGCAACGCCACTGTCTGAAAGTTTAATTTTAAATATAAAATAGCTCTCACTGGGTTAGGTGCTCTATGGAAAAAAAATGTAATTACTCACTATACTATCACATGTTTGTACTTTTGCCTCAGAGAGGAAGTGAAACACTCCTAGTGAATACTAGGAGTTCCAAAGTAAAAACAACCTGAGTGAGATCCTGTGTGGCCGTGTCATCACTTCTACACCATATACACCTCCACCAAAATACACATACAGACACAACCCGTTACACAAGCTCACCAATTTTCATTATCAATGTTTCTTTTTTTGTTCTATTCTGGAAAATCTTAGAATGTCTTTGCAAATGTCTAAAGCAGGGGAAGGCAACCTTTTTGACATGAAGTGCCATGTTTTTATTTTCTTGATAGTCAGTGTGCCATATCAACATTAACTCCCTGGTCTCAACTCAAGTAAATGTACTTTGTTACAGACCACCACTGCAGTGGTGTGAGTGTTGTCATAGTATTTTACTGTCTTGAAGGTTTTGGATTGTTGTTTGTTCCTCTGTTTAGCTTTATCTGCTCTGCTTGCTGTTGCTTTGCATTTGAGTCCACTTCCCTCTGACTCTGCATTCATACACAATAACTAGGTATTCAAGGTTTGGTGGCTCAAAGGAGTGACTGCAGTGGTTCTCAAACCTTTTCATGTTAGGGATCCCCAAATGAATACGTATTTGGCCACAGACCCCCATTTGAAATCATCTTGTGCCAGGGAACCCCGTAAAATATTGTTTTTTAATATATATTCTTAATGTTGCACATTTTTAGCAGATTTACAAGCTCACAATGTGACGCGATGTGATATAGTAAATCGTCTAATTTCAAATAGATAGTGTTAAATAGGGTTTTACTGGTTGAACTGATTTTGATGCTAAATTAACACGTTTTGCTTGGGACCCCCTGGAACACCCTCAAGGACCACTGGGAAGCATCAAACATGGACCAAACACTGATTTGAATGAGTCACTGTTCACAGCATGTCATTTTAGCACTCATGTTTTAGTCAGTGTGAGGCAGGAGATGGTGGACCCAAACACAGAACAGAGAGGATAAGGCAGGTTACCCAAGGAACTATTGGAATATATACTACAGGAACACATTAGGAAACTAAGAGTCAACCAGAACATCGCAATAAATGAGAAAACCTGACAAGGAGGGTGTTTATACACATAGGGATAACCAGGCAGAGGTGAACACAACTGACAATCAGCACAGGGATAGGCTGGGTGACTAACGGGACACAGGTGGAGACAACTAATAATCACCACAGAGAGCTGAGACAGAATAGGTAACAGAAACTAAGGAAAACAGACTGGGACATCACTACAAAATAAAGGCACACAAGTGGGAAGTAAAATCCTTAATAAAACAAAGAAACAAGGAAGATACATTACTTCCAAATTAAAGGAATACAATTGTTAAGTACAAGTAAGACGCGCAAACGCGGGAAGCGAACGCAAAAAAAAAATGAATGAAAAAAAATATTTAAAAAAAAGTAACAAAAAAAAAACAAAAAAAAAATGCAAAGAAATTCTGCGTTAAAAGGAGCATATGGGCTTAAATTAGTGCCAATAATATTTTGTACTTGTAAAAATAATATGTACTCGTAAAAATATTTTTTGCATTCGTAAAAAAAATATTTGTACTCGTAAAAATAATATGTACTCGTAAATAAAATATTTGTCTTTGTAAATAAAATATTTGTATTCGTAAATAAAATATTTGTCTTTGTAAAACAAAGTTTTGTATTCGTAAGATAAAAATGTGTGTTGTAATTGTAGAATTACATTTACAATGAACATTGTGAGCAGAAAAAAACAACAGCTTGCTCGCTCGAAGATCTGTTCTACGGATTGCAAAACTTTATTTTTGGCAGTCTGCACTTCCGGGTCTGAGCCAATCACGTGAGGCCTTTTCCACTACCCAATTTGCCAGAACCCCAGGAAGGCAGTATGTGTCGTCCAAGTCCACCCCCGACGATAATATGCGCCTTCCAGGGTCACTCATAGACATTCATAGAATTCCTCAAAAGGCAGCCTGCGCCTTCTTAGGCGTTCCATTGATAATACATTGGAATTCCTCAAAAGGCAGCCTGCGCCTTCTTAGGCGTTCCATTGATAATACATTGGACTGACACACAACGTGAGCTAAGGGACTTGGTTGAAATGCACCAGAGCACACACCACCCACAAAAACCTGACAACAATATTCTGAGCATTACTATATTATTTTGGTATTTTTTCGATGAGTATTTGTTGAGAACGGGACATTTCTTTGACTTTTCCAAGCCCATGACGTCATTTCAGATTACTTCCGCATTCCGTAGTGTCCGTCACGGGCGTCATGGCAGAACTTCAGCCTTTTTTTCTTTACACTCGATACATCTACATTAACGTTCAAATCTCAAATATAAAGTGCTTACCTAATGGCCACGGATGTTACAATTCTGTACGGGTCCTCCAAAATACCTGTATCTTTTGTATTGTTCAATAAAAAGCATTTTAATCAGATTGGTGGCCATTTTCTCCATGCTTTTCACACCTGACCCTATCGGTTGAAAGGTATATTGCACTCTGAGACTTTATAACTCTGTGAGAAAATGGCAGCCAATCGGATTAAAATACTTTTATTGAACAACACGGAATATACGAGTATTTTTAAGGAACCGTACATAATCTTAACGTCCGTGGCCATTGGGTAAGCACTTTATAGTTGAAATGTAAACGTTTATGTAGATTTACGGGCCGTAAATGGGAAAAGTGCAAACATCAGGTTGAAGTTTCGTCATGACTGCCATGATATGACGTTTCAGGGCCACTTTGAAACCAAACCTATATATATATATATATATATATATATATATATATATATATATATATATATATATATATATATATACATATACACATATATATATATACATATATATATATATATATATATATATATATATATATACACACATATATATATATATACATATATATATATACATATATATATATATATATATATATATATATATATATATATATATATATATATATATATATATATATATATATATATATATATATATATAGGTATAGCCACAATAACTGCTTGTGGTTACACTTAATAAAACAACTTGGAAGAAAACACAGCATTCAAAGTGCAAGTGGCTTTTAATGAACGAAGTTGAGGTAGACATGAACATCTTTGGGCTATTCAAAAATAGCAGATCGACAAGCGCGGCACCGTGCTATGAGCTTGAATTTGTGCAAATATTTTAACACATATATATATATATATATATTTAAACTTTTTTTAAACTTTTTTTATGAACAGTTTTTTAAACAGGTTTTTATTGCCTTCCATGCTCACCTTAAATGGAGAAGTATATTTTTTATCAGTAACGTTTGGCAAAACATCATGGAAGATAATTGGGATAATTGGTAAAAAGGGAACAAATATAGCCGAGCTGTTCACTTAAAAAAAAAAAATGTGTTCACATTATATAAAAAAAAATAAAACAGCAGTTTTGGCCCCAGGACACATCTTCCACAAATATCCTGTTTTGAAAAGTAAATATCAAAATAGGGCATCGCAGTTCCCGGCCACTTCCTGGTGCCACTGCAAAATACTCACTGCATTTTTCCCATTGACTTTTCCAAAAATATTTATATCAATTAATTTAAGCCTAGAATGAAGCTATCCAGGATCCTGGTGAATCATGACCATATAACGTTTGATTCTGTGAAAAAACTTATTTGAAAACGGCAAAACAAAGGGTATTTATTACATATAGTATATCAAATCATAAAATAAAATAAAAATCACAGATAAAAAAGGTTTTATGGTCATGATTCACCAGGATCCTGGATGGCTTGATTCTAGGCTTAAATTAATTGATATAAATATTTTTGGAAAAGTCAATTGGAAAAATGCATTGAGTATTTTGCAGTGGCACCAGGAAGTGGCCGCAACTGTATATCTGTCTAAATCAAACATCACAGATACTGAATAAACAAAGCAAAATATGACTGTACAGTTACAGTAGCAGAGACATGCTAATAATTTATTATGAAACATATTCAACCTATAATAACACCCTAGACATTTTGATCAAATCCCAATACTTCTTGTTTAGCACTGTAAATATACACATACCTGTTCCGTTACCTGTCAGAACCGTGCCTATGCATGGCTATTGTACAGCACATCTTAACATAGCCCGCAGTGGGCAACTCAAAAGTGGGCAACTCTCAAAAGACTTTAGAGTCTTTATACTTGGCCAGAAGCCACTCTTTTTTTAGACCAAAGTTAAGATCCAATGACTCCTTTGCTGTCAGCCTTCTAACAAGTTCAGATAAAGTATTCCTTCTTTTCAACTGTGGCCTGAACGTTGCAGTCCTCATCAGGGTCCTCTCCTGGAGCCATTTACCCTGTTGTTCTGTAATCGCCTTTGTTGTGACAGAGATATTGATAAAGAAGGATTGGGATTCCTTCTAGTACCAAGTACTGTGAGCAGGACCAGAACTATAACCACTGCAATAACAGTGGAGTCTGTGTGCATTGAAACTGCAGTTGTTACCACTTCAATTGTATCCACATGTGGGGGAATTGTTGTGGAAAGCCCAATTTCTGATACATTCAGGGGTGGACTGGATGTCATGATGACTGATGTTGTTTGGTGTCACAAACTGTGGAGTCGATCAGTTCACCGTCCGTAACACAGCAGCAGCTTGTTTCCTATGCTTTAAAGCATGAGGATGTACACAACCTCGAAACCAGCTGAAGTTCTAAATCAAACAAAAATATCTCTCTCAAGTAATTAATAAGCAGTTCAGTCTTGAAGATGCAGTAGTAGAGGCTTAGTAGTGTGTGTGCTAGCCTGGGAGGAGTCTTGCCCTGGCCGGAGGTCTAAATGGATTACTGGCTGGTTGAACCAGAGGGAGAGTGGGCGTCCGGAAAAGTCTCTGCAGGTTCCCAGGTGTTGTCGTAGGGACAGCAACTGTAAAGTACAAATAAATGAGTTAGAGGAATTAATTTAGAGCATGGGTCTTCAACAGTCCGCAGAGTTACTAGAGGGGGCTGCTAAGTCTTTGTGTAATTAATATTATATATATATATATATATATATATATATATATATATATATATATATATATATATATATATATATATATATATATATATATATATATATATATATATATATATATATTTTTTTTTTTACTTAAAGCATTCGAAGAAGAGAAGATCTACAAGCTCACAATGGCTCGCGCTGAGACGTGTTGTGAGTTTGTAGATCGTCTAATTTTGGTGTACAGGGGAAAAAAATGTTTGCATCAGAATCATACATCCAACCACTTCCAGCCTAAATTGCTGTTTATTAGTTTGATTTCAACTGATGTTAATTTAGAGTTCCAATTAGTTCCTCATAAAACATTTTAATCTTGTCCTGGTGACAGAATGTCCATATATGAAGTCAGAAAGAGAAGTCATTAACATTAGTGAACAAACAGTCATTAATTACTAGAATACAACAATCAGCAGCTTGTAACCTTCCTGAAATGGACATTCAAGCTGTACATGCTAGTCACACAGAAGCTTCAACTACTGAGGCTGGTAGACTGCAGCTGCCAAACAAGCCCATACGCTGAACAGCACACAGTGGGAGTAGAGAGTGAGGGAGAGAGATTAAAGCTGCTGGATGTTATGTTGTCAGCTTTTAATTTTGCATACTATAGAGGGACACGTCGTACCATCGTACTTTGATGTGAAAATGTGGGCCTGGTACACAAAATGCGTACATGTCGGCAGGTCTGCAAAACCACAAAGATGAGGTGAAACTTCCTAAATAGTAAGGTGAATTGGAGAGGCAAGAACAAATTGTGGGATCAACCAGCAACCACTGCCTCTGGTAGGGCAAATAGTGTAAATGGAATAATATCAACAATTTCTTACCATGCAGGGCAAGGCTCCCAACGCACCAACACTTGTTTTTGACCCTAAAAAAAAACACACACAATTATATTTGCTGTCTAAGAAATCACTGGGTAAGGCATACCATTATTTTAGTACCTTTGCTTGTCTCAGTGATGAGCCTAACTACAAATATACAAATTAACATGGTTCTGTGGGGCCGATAGCCAAGTGGTTATGGGGAGTACCACCGTCTGGCAGTGAGTCCCCAGGTTGATTCCTGGGGAGGTCAGACCTTTGTTGCATGTCACTCCCATACTCAATCTCCCTGCTTCCTGTATCTATACACTGTGAGACTATTAGGCCTGGATGATGTCTATTAAATTGCCATCAGTACATCAAAACATTGTGATGGACGATGACAGTGGGATTTGTTGGAGTCTATAGCGGATATGGAAACTGCCTCTCTTTGTGTATAATTGGTTTGTACTGGATACAGTAGTCTGAACCGGTTCTGAGTGCTGAGCAGTAAAATGACCTTGCAGTTCCTCACAGTATTGCTATGCAGAAAGCCTGGTGACGTGAAGTTAACTTAACTGTGGATTGTTAGATAGATAGATAGATAGATAGATAGATAGCTAACATCACAAATTCCTTCCTGGATTGAATGGGTTAACACATCAAATGACGCTTTCCCATTGCATAGAGTCAAGCTCAACTCTGCTGAGCTTCACTTATGTTTTCCACATCAGATAGGATCACTGTAGCCGGTTGTCACGACAATGTTAAGGATAATGCCTTTAGTATGCTAATGTTTGCCACTGTTTGGTTACAGTTGTACATTCGGCAGCTGTTCCGTTCCTGTCTAGGAACTCTTGAGAGTGTAAAATGAAACAAAATAAACCCTTGGTTTCATATTACACTCTCAAGAGTAACAAACCTACAAGGGTCCATTTGGTTCACAACTACATTTAGCTGGGGAAAATTGTTTTGACAAATTCCTGTCAATGGAAAACTTCTTATGTAGGGGGTCCCACTCTAATGCTGTGTTCACAATGGCAGATACAAAGATGCAGTCTACCGAAGACAGCTAAAATAGCTTATCTACAATCAGCTTGTAGATCGGCTATTTTGTACATTAAACTTTTTGCCTATAAATTCCATACTTTCCTTGTAGGAACCCTGACCCATGTACCCTTTGGGGGTTAAAAGCTCAAGACAACAGTCCATAGCAACAGAAGAATAAGAGGTTTGGCATTGGCAGAGATTCGTCACAGTCTTTGTGGCCGCAAACCGGTATAACAGCTATTGCCAAGAAGCTTTGTTACAATAGAGAAATAATCGACCCAACAGAACTTTCCAGTATGTTTATAAAAATGTGTGTGTGTGTGTGTGTGTGTGTGTGTGTGTGTGTGTGTGTGTGTGTGTGTGTGTGTGTGTGTGTGTGTATAAATAATGGTTCTACATTTTTACCTGATATGTCCTTTTCCCAATTATCCCCTTATATATGTAGAGTTTCTTCGTCTGGGTGGAGTTACATTTCTTGCAACCTTAAATGATGAAAAGACAACAGTTTATTAAGCCATGATGCTTTGTTAATATCTGCAGTATTTTTTACATTGTGTCAATATGAGTTTGTCACCTAACCCTAACCCTTGGCAAACAAATATTACTCGTCTGGGTTTCACTCACAAAGCCCTATTAGCTTAACCACATTAACCCTTGTGTCCCAGAGAACAATGGGCCTCATTCAGCAATAAATTCGTAAGTTGTCTTCTTAAATTTCTTCCTAAGTGAATTCCTAAGAGAAGTCGAGTCAGATTCATGAAATGTTCTTAGGCTCTGCCTGCAGTCACACCTGTGTGTGATTGCTGCACACAGAAATCACAGGAAATCACACAGAGAAATAAAGTTGAGAGAATGAAGTAAAGAATACCTAAACTAAAGCCTAAAGATGGTGGAACACCAGACTCCAAACATAAAAATAAATAAATATTTCTGTGGAGGTACTTCTGAAGTGAACAGCAAATTATTTTATTTAATTAATGAATGTATTTTATTATTTCTCTCACATTAATCAACATATCACCACTCGATATCAATGTAAATTTGCTGAAATTAGCTGTTAAAAATGTTTCGAAAATAGCCGATCTACAAGTTCAAAATTGCCAGTAATGGGACGCGTTGTGAGCTTGTAGATCAGCTATTTTCAAACAAAGTATAAAATAGGGTTAAAGTGATTAAACTGTTCCTCGTTTGCTGTGGACCCCCTGGAACAGCTTCAAGGACCCCTGGGGGTCCCCAGACCACACCTTTGAGAACCTTTTTTGCTCTAAAGATATGATAAAAATATTATTGTAATTTAAATCCTATATTATACAACTGTAGAATTGAAGAAACTTCGAGAATTAATTATTTTTGCACAAACATATCACACTTAAGAACTCAAAGGCCACCCTAAGAGTGCTCTCTAGTATGCGTAGATTTCTTCTTAACTTAAGAACAAATCACAGCTAAGAAAACATTTGTGAATGCCAAAATCTCTTAAAAAACTTCTTAAGTGGGTCTAAGAACAAATTTGTTCGTAAGTACGGTTCATGAATCGGGCCCATTCAGTGTAACCAGCCCATCTACAAGTTCCAATTGTGTGCAGGTAATAAGCAAGATTTCAGCAAAAACAACAGATCTGCCACCTCACAATGCACGTTATAGCTTGGCTATTTTCAACATACTATTGATTAAGTGTAGAGGGAACAAGTACAAGTACAAATTAGGATTTAGAAGCTTTTTCTGAATATTAGCCCCAGAATGCTCAGGGTTAGAATAACTATGGCCTTTGAATCTTGGAAACTATCCACATGTTTCTTTCTTTAGTTCCTAGGGCGTTGTGGGCATCACTTCCTATCGATTTGATCCCCGATACCTGATCAAATCGATAGGAAGTGATGACCACAACGCCCAAGGAAACTTGTGGATAGAGGCCAGAAAAACAGTAAGTCCATATTAAACAAAACATACCCTTTCTCTTCTCCTTTTGGGGTCTTTTTGGGCTGTCCACTTGTGTCTTTTTGGCTCTGCTACGGGCAGACGGGAGCCGAAGAGGAGGAGTAGGCTTGGGTTCCCTTGGGCTTGGGTTCACTTCCTGCCGCACCTCTGCCGGGCTGTGGTCCTCCACTGTAGCTTGTAGATCTGCAATTGTTTTCTGAATATTAGCCTCATATTGCCAGGGTTACAATAACCATGGCCTTTGAATGTTGGGGACTATAGAGGCCAGAAAAATAGTAAGACCATACTAAACAAAACGTACCCTTTTTCATCTTCTTTGCAAAAGAAGCCGTGGGAGGGGAATGGGCTCTCTTATGGACAGGAGTGGTCTGAAGAGGAGGAGTAGGGGCATGAAGAGGAGGAGTAGGGGCATGAAGAGGAGGAGTAGGGGCATGAAGAGGAGGAGTAGGGGCATGAAGAGGAGGAGTAGGGGCATCGAGAGGAGGAGTAGGGGCATGAAGAGGAGGAGTAGGGGCATCGAGAGGAGGAGAAGCTTCAGGTGTGTCCTGCTGCTCCTCGCCTCGGTTCCCTTCCTGCCGCACTTCTGCCGGGCTCCGGTCCTCCTCTTCGCAGGACACTAAGTTCAGTGTGAAGTGATCTTTGGTGGGACTAGAATAGAATAGAAAAAAAAGTATTGGCAATTAATAACTATTAATAAAATAAAAACCTTTAAACACACGACTCGACTACATAAAAACAAAAAGAATGTTAACACAGAATAGCAACAGGACAGCAAAAACATGGACTTAATACATAAGACTATTTAAAAAGCTGACAACAAAAACGAGGGGGGGGATACTAACACTGATAGACTCTCCTCAGCTGCTCGGTCCTGCTGCTCCTCCTGCTGCTGCTGCTCTGCCGGGCTGTGGTCCTCGACCTCCACTATAGCTTGTAGATCTGCAATTTTTTTCTGAATATTAGCCTCAGAATGCTCGGGTTACAATAACCATGGCATTTGAATGTTGGGAACTATAGAGGCCAGAAAAATAGTAAGACCATACTAAACAAAACGTACCCTCTTGAGAAGGGTCTGGACTCTCTGCGGCTGCACCCATCTCTGGTTGATCTGTATCCGCTGTGATTAGTCAATTAACAAATCAACATTTGGTTAATATGTAGTACAAATTTTAAATGTGTACATATTAACCAAGACAAAATCATGTACTTAAAAAAAAGTTCTTTAAAATATTGTATATATATATATATATATATATATATATATATATATATATATATATATATATATATATATATATATATATATATATATATATATATATATACACACACATACATATACATGTTTTCTTACACGTGACTTTCAAGAGGTACTCATATGCCGTCTTCATGGTTTTAAAGACAGTCATGTACACATCATCGATTTGTATGGCCTGGATGTGGTCACAAATCAACTTGGCTTGCCCGCCTTGCCGTTTACCAAAGAAGAGTATTGGCTTGAAGCCTAAGGCACCAAGTTTTGCAATCTGAAATGAACAAAAGAAGAAAAGCAGTTGGCATACATAAGTTAAAACCACTGAATTATTGAAAAGGAAGCGCAACCTGTCTAATTTATTTCATTATCTTAGAAGCAACATTGTTGTACCTCAATGCTCATTCCCATGTAAGGCCATATGTCAATTATGTATTATCTGACAGACAACACAACTTCCTCTCTTTATCACAGTTTATAGAGAGAAATGGCTTCTTCCACACAAAACATTTAAAATGGCAGAATAATGTATAAGTTATGGAGACCATGTTTACACCAGTGGTAGATTAACCTCCAGCAACCCTTCACTTTTTTGATTGTCATATTATGTTAACCCATTTAGACCTGAGGATGATTCTAAAAACACCTTCTAAATCGCCAAAAAGAAAATATATAAAACAAAATAAAATAGCACATCTACAAGATCTCAATGTGTTGCAATACAACATGTGAGTTTGTAGATCAGCATTTTTTGAATAGCCGAAATATAATAGGGATTAACTGTATGATTAAACTGTACTGACCATGGTTTTACTGTGCTTGACTGACCGGCCAACTGACCTGAACCCCATAGTGAATCTATGTTGTATTGTCAAGAGGAAGATGAGACACCAGACCCAACCACACAGATAAGCTGAAGACCGCTATCAATGCAAACCTGGGCTTCCATTCCATTCCAACACCTCAGTGCCACAGGCTGATTGCCTCCATGCCATACCACATTGATCGATCTATATATTTCATATATAGTTTTACTTACTGCAATTCTTGCTGAGTTCACGGCCCTGGATGCATTTTTCAAATTATGCTGCCGTGTGGCCCACTGGGCGTCAAACTTTGCTGCCCTAGCAGCAACTTTGGGTGTGGTGGTGAGCTAACCTAAACAGGCCCCACATGTGGTCTTTCTGGGCTCAGCCACCACACCACATTGGGGACATGTTCTCTTCTTTGGTTTTGTCATGGCAGTAGAGTAGAAACCACTGAGGACAGACATGATGATAACACAACAAGAAAAAGACAAATAGCATCAGTTCTTCAGCTGTCTGAGGAAAGCAGCAGCACAGAGCAGAGAGATGGTAGCTGTACACCTAAAATGAGCATTCCTCTATCCTCATCCTCCACTACGATTCCTGACTGTAGCACAGGGGAGGGAAGCTCACCATTTGCTATATGGACAGAGGAGATGTGGGCCAGAAAAAGGAGGCATACCCCTGGATCGACTGTAAAAACTGGGGTGCAAAGTTTGCTCATACATTATGGATTTCTTTACCTTCAAAGAAAAAACCTGTAATAGTCATAACCCAGCCCAATAATAACACAAAACTATATAATGAATTAAAAATATGTTTAAGTGTTTAAATTCCTCATTCTGCTGGTTACCCCCTGGATAACCCTCTAAGGCAGGGGTTTTCAACTGATTTTGACCCAGGGACCACCATCCTGACAAAGAGCAACCTGGGGACCACCACCATTGTGCGTGGCGGGTCCATCATAGACCCACCCCACACAATAGTGGTGGGGGGTTCATGCACCACAGGGAGCTGGAGAAAATAAGTATAATATCAATATAATATCTAATAAAATACAGTGATTTTGTTTGAATATGATGGAATATTATTAAAGTTTACTGTGATTAAGGTAAGCTCACATTTCATATCACACACACACACACACACCATAGACTAGAGTAAGAACTCCTGTAAGTTATTAAAAGTAAAACATAAAAATAAAAAAAAAGTTTAAAAAAAAGTTTTTTTTTTTTTTTTGCCAGGGACCACCTGCAATACCTCCGCGGACCACCAGTGGTCCGTGGACCACCGGTTGAAAACCCCTGCTCTAAGGTCTCTGACCCAACTCTGAGAAACATCACTTTGATTCCATTTGTACACTCTTTGAGTGCAAATTGTAAACACATTCTACATTTCTGTCCACAAAGGGCAGATGTGATAAATATGAAATATACACAGGGGTGCACATATATACAAATGAAGGCCAAAAATAGCAGATATATTTAGCTCAATCACAAGGCATTGTTGTTGCTAGATTAGCTTGTCTAAGCTAACCTAAATCTCCAAAGAGATTGTCTTAAACTGTCTTCAACTTACACACCCACCAACTTTCGAAAGTACACACCCATACATGTTAACAAAAAAAACAGGTTCTGTCATTTTGTGGTGCAGATTAAAGATTTATTTTCAGATGAATGAGAAAATAAATGGCTGTTTACCTGTTTGGGTTGAGGGAGACTTGAGTTGTTTGCAATACGCGCGTTCTCAATGGAGGTCAGATGCATTGTGGGAGGAAGTGAGGTAATTTGAGGCATTTGTCAGACTGGCACTGAAAAGTGGAACTTCAACCTGGTTTTGGCACTTTCTCCATACAACCTGTACATCTACAGAAACGTTCAAATTTCAAATATAAAGTGCTTAACCTATGGCCACGGATGTTAATATTATATACGGATTTTCATAAGTTTCTGTATTGTCTGTAGTGTTCAGTAAAAAGCATTTTAATCCAATCAGTGGCCATTTTCTGAGACTTTTCTCAATGCTTTCAATAACGTCAGCCTATCGATTGGGAGGTGTACTGCACGCTGTTACATAATTAACTCTATGAGTAAGATGACTATCAATCGGATTAAAATACTTTTCATTAGAAAATATGGAAAATACTGGTTCTTTTGAGAACCCGTACATAATAATAAAATCTGTGGCCAAAGGGTAAGCACTTTGTATTTGAAATGTGAACGTTTATGCTATGCACGGTGTCACTTGCCGAAAATATCTTATCCACAAGCTCAAAATGAGTATCATCTACACCCCGTTGTGATCTTGTAGATGGTGTATTTTAGGCACACGGCACCATTGTACGAGGAATGCGTCTTGGTGTAGGCCTATGTTCAATAGGCCAGTGGTTCTAAAACTTTTTCATGTCAAGGACCCCCAAATTGACACTTATTAGCCCACGGACCCCCATTTGAAAAGATATACCAGGGACCCCCAGTAGAGAAGATTTTTATGGCTCTAGCAGTGATTCTCAGACTTTTTTTTCAAGGACCCCCAGTTTGACATGCATTAGGCTACGGACCCCCATTTTATGGCATTTCTATATCTGGGACCCCATTGATATTGTAAAATCAATGTTAATTTAACTCTGAGCCAAATGGACCCTTATGGGTCCATTTGGTTCCATTTGTACACTCTCACAGTTACAGAACCAAAAGGGTTCATTTGGATCCTAACTATCATTTAGCTGGGGACCCCCCGGAATTCCCCCAAGGACCCTTTGAGAACCAACGCAATAAGCTACTTTTATAAACCGACAACTGCTGGTGTTTATTATTTAATACATCTGATTGCAGTTGCACTTAAAGCTGAATTGTCTTGTCAGATTAACTTACATGTAAGCAAACTATAAACCCTAAAACCACACATTCTGTTGCTGACTTATGAGCCTTCAAACGTGTCTCAGTGTCAAGGTTCAAAGGGCACCTGTGATGAGCAGGAACAACCCATAATATTTACACTGAAATATGTTTTCTATGTAGGACAAGGCCTTTCAAATGATGGCTTTGCTGTTGTCCTATGACAGTTTCCATTTCCTTCCAAGCTATGAGTCTTAACAGTCATACATTCTCAGACCATTTCAGAGTCATCCTAGATAACATCAGTCAAACATACTGTATGTTTCAGGAATTATTTAGTAACAACATGTGTTATATTGATATTGATGTGTACCTCATTCATTACAATTTGGAAAAGTTTAGACCCCATTTCTCCACAAACTATGTACCTTATATATAGTTAGATTTAGGGTTAAATGACCCTAACCCTAACACTTTTTTTTGCTGAATATGGCCATTAGAGCCTTATTCCCCAGGGTAGCAGGATGGACCTCGATTACAGTACATTGTAATGTTATGTCTTTTAAAATGACAATAATTTGACCTTTTATCAAAAGGTCCTTCCTCTTCTGCAGGGTAGCAGTCTACACACGATTCTATGTCCCTGAAAGCCTGGTTCCACCGATGTGACTTATGTAGCAGATCTCAAAATTTGGTCAAAAACATCCTTTAGTGAAATGACAGAAGTCATTATATTCAACCCCACTTGCCCGAGGTGGCCATTATGTGTTCCCACACTCTCTGATACTCATGTATTTTATGTAGACACACACCTTGATAACACTTGCTATGCATCCCATGTCTATAATGTCTTATAAGCATAGTTGTAAAGCATTATAATCTGCTTATGAGTGCTACTATACTAATACAGATTATTGGAATTTATTGTTGTTACCTTCCCACAGGCAGCTTCAGCCAGGAATCACCTTGTAATGTAATATTTTGTTATCACGTGGTAATAGGCTGGCTGGTATACAATGATTAAGAAAATATGTTTGAGCCCCAGAAATGTCCCAACTCTCTACCTTGAATGATGTCCACAACATTTGTCCTCCAGCTAGTGGGAATGAAAGCATAATGTGGTTTAGTATGAACAAAAATATTCTAAGAACATGCTTCATAAGAACATTTGTATAACAGACATTTACTGAAAAATGTATTACTTGCATAGAATACAAACAATACACGTGGGCATTTCCTGGTGTTCTACAAGTAGCTTTAACTATTTTTCATCAGAATCAGTGTTATTGGCACATTACAGGTTATATAGATGCTTGTACTAATCCTAAGGAGGCAATGGAACAACAAGGAAGGTTTAACTGACGTTTATTAAGGTGCAGAGAAGTGTATAAATCAGACAGCATTTCCGTGTGAATCACACCTTCATAATGGTCCAGAACTACCATCAATAATAAACAGTATACAATACAAACATGTACCCTGCAAAACACAAATCACAGTCGCACAATGGAAAAGAAGCCCCTGGGCCTTATTTGTTTTGTGTCATTACATTAGCATAAACTTAGTGTACTGCCTGTACTGTTAAAAGTCTTAACAGGAAAAGGGACCACTTCACCCATTCATACAAACACTTCAGAACCATTTCACCTGCTACTGTTCTCACAAAGACACAAAGGAACATGCACACAGAACCCATTGAAATGCATACTTTTAAAGCCTGTGCACTAAAAAGGTCTGTCACAGACATTATCCTCTCAAACATCAAATGCATAAATGTAGGAAGCAGTCAGTAAGTATCCATGTCCATTATGGTAATATAGTAGCCTAACTGCAGCACATTCTGTGCAATGGACATACTTTTCTACTATAGCACAAAACACTGGAGTGGTCAGCATGCAAAAAGCTGATGAAACAAGTTTTGGTTAACGGTTAGGGAAAGCAAAAAAAACATTGTCATCCTGTACAACCAACCATCCAAAATATATTTTGGGTATATGGAATGTGTTCCAGTTGGAATGTGTTACAGGGCCACAAGAGAACTACACATTTGGCCCACAGGCCTCCAGTTGAATATCACTGGTTTAGATGGATGTTTACTGTGATATCATGCTCTTGAAATATATATATCTTATTTCAGGGGTTGACACTAAGGTCTCAGAGGCACTCGCCTGTCGGGCAAGGACAGGTCATGTTCTACTTTCCCAAATGTCATCCATTATGGAATGATATGTTACATTTTGATTACCGTTCAATTCAACTTTTTTTTTTTTTGGTTTTACTTTCAGGTTTCTACATACCTAGCTGTGAATATGACTATGGGTTCACACTTGCCATTTTATATTTTTAAGTGTAGCAACAGTGAGAACAGCACATTATAGGCAAACAGTGCTCTTTTTTTTACATTCCACAGACCAGAAGAAAGAGTGCTCTGGCCACGTTCAGGTGTTTAGGCAGACATCTCATGTTGTGTTTATAAAGATGATTCCGTTGGCGTCCGCTCTCAAACAGTGGAGGGGACGTGCTCTCTGCATCCTCATGTGTTCTTCATAAATGGTTGGATTGTGTTCCTTGCTGAGGGCCAGAGTCAATGACCTCCTCTCTCCTTCTCCTACCCCATGCTCCATCTGACACAACACAGCCCTGCTGTCCCCAGTCGGGCAACCTGAAAGCAAACTCCACCTGAAGTTTTATTTACCTGCCAGGGGCAGTTTAGTAGTCCGCAAAGGAGAACAATCAACACAAATCATGGTAATCCAACATTGGGAGTAGTCCATCAAAGAAAAGTGGTCCAGTGTGGCTGTAAAAAAAAGGCCTGTAGGTAGGAGTGGTTGAGAGGGAGCGAGATAGACATGACCAGAGGAGAGCCAAATGAAATGGTCTGAAATGGTTGCCTATTCCAATTCGTCCTCAGACATGTCTGAGTCACTGTCATCATCATCTGTGTCGTCCAAAAAGGTGACGTTCTCTGCATCATTTAGAACTTTCATGTAACCATCCCGTGTCAGCATCATTACTTTTCGGTTTTCCCACTGCTTACGGAGGATTATGCACTGGAGTCCTTTAACACCCTCGAAACTTAGGTTCCACGGTGAGCCTTGGGGTAGAACACAAGACAAAACCTGTGTTAGTAACAGTCATCAGTGGTATGTATTATATTCATGAAATATTGTAACACTTGCTATGCATCCCATGCCTATAATGTGTTATAAACATACTTATACAGTTTTAAGTATAGCACACATGAATAATGCCTTATAACAATAACCATAACATTATATGGTTATTGCACACATAATAGATATTTGTATAATGACGTATAAGGCCATGTACGAATGAATTGGTGTAAGCTTATAAAACTATAGTTACAGTTATAAGCAATCAGAACTGCAATCATAAACCATTGTATAATGACACTTCCTAACAATCCCATCTTAATTCTCATAGTAGTAATGCTTTATAATCACGCTTATAATGCATTCTAATATTTGTTCAAATCCATTATACTGTCATAACTGTCTATCCATATCTGTCCTTAAGTCACCTTATAAGGGCCGATGCGTACTCCACTTTTAGAGCAGAGTTAAAATGGGTTTGGCTCTGTCCAAACAACGTCATTCAGAGGTTCGGAGGGTGCTGCCGAGATGTTTCGACACCCGAAACTCAAGTCATCATGAAATGCTATTTGTGTTATGATAACTGTTAAAACGCATTAAGATTATTTTGTGGGTGTTTATTATTATAATTATACAGTGTTATACGCAGATTAGAATGTATTAGAAGTATGTTTATAATGATTTATAGACATGGAATGCATAGCAGTTGTTACAAAAATAATTTATTGCAAATACATACTCATTGGCCCCGAAGAAACACTGCAGGACAGCTCCTTCAGGACATGGTCATGAGCTGAAAGACTTTTCCAGTGATGTTCCATCTCAGTCACCAGGATTTTCTTCTCCTCTGTGAGTCGCCTTCCTGCCATGATGACGTCAAACACCCGTCTCTTTGTTCTTATATCAACAGTGTCTGGAATGCATTTATGACAAAGATTCACAGGGAAAATGAGCAGTGTTAGCCACTTAGACACTTGTAAACACACCACTCAAAGTTGCCTCTCCCAAACTCAACGAGCAAGTGTGTATATTATGTGTAATTATGGGTCAAATTTGTTGGAAGCAGTCAACAGACTAGTGTACATACCACTGTGTTGTAGCTGCCATGGCCATGCTGTATCAACAGATAGGATGGTATCCATGCTCAGGTGTTCTGCGCTAGGAACCAACCTGTTGTACTGTTCCACAACAGAAGCTAGGATCTCCTTCTCCTTCCTCATCCTTCGAAGGATCCTGGCACGAGCTTTTGTTCCGTCAGTGTCTTTATGCAGACGCTGAGACCTCCTTTTGAGCCCAAGGACCAGCATCTCTATCCTATTGGCCAAGGCATCAGGCTCATCAGCAGTAGTTGTTGGTGCTGCAGAGAGGAAATCGGTGGGTACAAAGCCACAGTATAAGACACAAGGATTAAGAACCCAATGTCACTGAACTCCAGGTAACGTGACCATATCACCCCCATCTTAGCTGTCTTCACTGGTTACCCGTTAGTGTCAGAATCGATTTTAAGATTTGACTTATTACTTTTAAAGCTGTGAGCAAATAATATGTGCATTAACAATAATCAATTCCTCACCTTCTGCCCACTCCTTCACATCCTTCACCCAATCCTCCAACTGGCTCTCTGACACCGCTAATTCAACCTTTAGTTGAATTAGGTTCTGCTGTTGGCTTTGAAGACCTTTAACGGCCTACAATGACAAAGAATCAGAGACAAGAAAACAAATGTTTGTCTCAAACACGTAAAATACTGCTACATGGAATATTAAAAATCTTAAAGAACATCACATCACTGATATCATTACCTTCTGATATCGGCGAGACAGAGATGTGGCTAAATTGTCAATCTTTTGTTTATTCCAGCGCATGGCCATGAGACTCAACATGTCTGTGCGTCCTGCAAATATAAATTGATGCAAAGTTTCAAAAATTATTGAAAACGCCAATATTTAGCCGATTACAGCACATGGGCATGCGAGTCAACATGTTTGTGAGTGCTGCAAATTGAAATTGATGTTAACATTATCATAATATATGTTAATACATAGGCCTAAGTAAGTATTATTATACTTGTATACGTTTTTGAAGTGGTTATCTCACCTGCTTTTGACATGTGCTTGGTGGTCACTGCAATTCTGGAGAGGAAGGCATTGCATTGCTCAACCTAGACAGACAGACAGACAGACAGACAGACAGACACCTTTATTATCCCAAGGGGGGAAATCAGTTGCCCAGAGGCAGCACAGCAGTTAAGGTTACAAGTTACAGAGACGTATGAAAAGGAAAAAGTACTGTTAAGTACCAAAAACGTGTCCATAACAGTCAATGCTACATAATTATATCACTTACCTCCTCTCCCAAAGTTAATCCAGCTCCATCTTGATGATTTCCACTCCATTTCACCTGGGAAAATGTATACAACAACAAATACAATGCACAGATTAGGTTGACATCCATGTGCCGGTGTTCTGATAAAGTAAGACTATCACATGATAATGTTTCCTTACCTCACATTTGAAGTCATGGGCCTTAGCATGAAACACAGAGAGGAAGGGTTTCATGTGAAGCAGATGGTTTAATTCTGGACATTTATTTGCAACTTTCTGAAGGTATGGCCAATATTTGCATGTTACGTCCATGCAGAAGAACTTGATTTGCCTGCTGGCCAGCTGGTTCTGCAGGTATAATGGGTAGGCAAATATTTCTCCCCTAAACATATTGAGAGCGCCATGTAGCACTCCATGGCGGCACACTGCAATCTCCAGTCCCTCTTCATCAAGGTTGCTTGCAGAACGTTTGGACGTCTCTCTGGCCGCTGACCACTGACCACCACAAACGGCTCTCCCAGGGACCTAAAATATGGAAAATGGATGATAAAAAACTTTTCGTATGAGCTTATTGTAGTTGTGTAAATATAAAATAATAAAGTTCTCCATTGGGAATAACCCCTTGAGATGAACCATCTCGTTTTCAAGGGGGTCCGCAAGTTACAGAATACATAAAAATACATATCTGTAGAAAACAGAACAAAATACTACTTTCCACAAAGGATCGATGTAAAAGTACGATTAGACTGTTATCCACGTTATACTTTCTCAGTCTGCGGATAAAATGCAGCCTCTGCTGACCTTTCTTATAGACGCCATCAGTGTTGGAATTCCATGTCATCTTAGAATCAATCGTTGTACCCAAGTACTTGTATTCTTCCAGTTTCTACCTCATCCCCATCAATGACTGTTTTCTGGTGTGCACAAGCACTACAGATGTGCCACTTCAAAACTTCACACGTTACTGTCCTTTCCCTGAAAGTGGCCTGAAAATGCATTTTTTTCCTCCCTTTTCTGCCCTTAAAATGCACTGTTTTGCCCCTGAAAAGAAGTTGTCACTACACACCCCCGTTTTTCCCTTCAACAGACAACTATATACATGAGAACAAAAGAATGTGTGTTGAATAAGGTGTCAGACTCATTATGAGGCGAAAGGTGATTTGACCAGTTGCTCAAATTAATTAGCATCATAAAAGCAGTGATCATCAAAATAATTCAGCATTTTAAATGCCCTTCTTTGTCCCTCTTATTGCCCTGGGAATCCCCTGAAAATTTACTGTCTTGGCGATGGCAGGACATGTGAAGTTTTGAAGTGGCACATCTGTAGTCCCAAAAGCAACCTCCTTAGTGTTCTTAACATTCAACTGAAGGAAGTTACTCTTACACCAACCAGCAAACTCATCCACTCTTCCTCAATATCTTATCTCATCATCCTCAATCAGACCAACGAAAAACTACAAACATCTGCATTATTTCAAGTGGCGTGCTCATTACTGACAAGCAAGCGGTAGCGAACTGTTTTAACAGCTTTTTTACCACCATTGCAACCCAGTTGGTAAACAAACTTCCTCAGCATTCAGGTTTGTACGGCTCTGACCACATCCATGCTTACTATGACAAACTAGGGGCTAAAAAAGACTCATTCTCATTCAAACCAGTAAATGCTGATGATGTGCAGAAAAAACTTTTAGCCCTCCAGCCGAACAAGGCCACCGGCCTTGACAATATCCCCACCAGATTCCTCAGAGACGCAGCTACTGCTATTGCCCCATAGTAGCCCAAATCACAAACCTATCCATCAGCCAGTGTCACGTCCCACAGGATTTCAAATTGGCAAGAGTTATCCCTCTGCATAAAAAAGGAAGCAAATTAGAACCTGGCAACTATAGGCCTGTTTCCATCCTTTGTTCCATCTCAAAGGTTGTAGAGCGAATAATTCAAGAACAAATCAACAGCTACCTCAGCGAGCATAAACTGTTGTTTGAATTCAAATCGGGCTTCAGAACCTCCCATTCCACTGACACATGCCTGCTGTATTTGACCGACTACATCAAACGTGAGGTAGACGCGGGCAAATACTGCGGCATGGTCATGTTGGACCTCCAAAAAGCGTTCGACACTGTAAACCATTCAATTTTACTTGATAAGCTGAGGGCGATTGGTTTTGACTGCACATCACTAAACTGGATGAGATCCTACCTGGAGGAAGAGAACAAGTGGTTGACATCAACGGAACCATGTCCTCTTCCCTCCCGGTGAGCTGTGGGGTTCCTCAGGGCAGCATTCTAGGGCCGTTACTGTTCCTTTTATACATTAACGACATGAGTGCTGCCTGTAACTGCAAATTGTTCCTGTTCGCTGATGACTCGGCACTCCTGATCTCGGGAGAGGACAAGCTGCAAGTTGAGGAGGCGCTCAGCTCCGAACTCTCAAAAATCCGTACTTGGCTTACTGATAACAAACTGTCACTACACCTTGGGAAAACTGAATCCATTCTCTTTGGGACCAAACATTCCCTCAGACAGATGGATGTAAATGATTTCAAGGTCAAAGTCGATGGCACAATTATCTCTAGCAAAGAAGAGATTACCTATTTGGGTTGTATTCTCGACAAATACCTGTCAGGTGAAAGCATGGGGACAAAGGTGGTCAAAATAGTAAACCAGAGAACCAAATTTATGGGCAGAGTTTCCTCTTTTGTCAACCCTCAGGCCCTCAGGACCCTCTCAGGGGCCCTGATTCAACCACATTTTGACTATGCTAGCACCTCCTGGTACTCCAACACCTCAGTGTCACTGAAGACTAAACTTCAAACCTCCCAAAACAAACTGATTCGGCTACTCCTCGGATTGGGGCCCATGACCCACCTTTCTCCCACCCATTTTGCCAGCCTAGGCTGGCTCAGGGTGGAAGACAGGGTTAAACAACTAAAAATGGGACTGGTCTTCAAAATTGTAAATGAAAATTTGCCCGATATGCCCCCTATTCCCGCATATCTGAGTAAATACCTCCAAAAGGTTAGTGACACCCACAGTCACAATACCAGAGGGAGTGCAAACAACAATTTGGTACCACCCACCCATAAAACAAACATGGGCAAATTCTCCTTCTACAGCACTGCCACCCAGGTTTGGAATGGTCTAACCGCATCCCTCAAAAAATGCAGTTCGCTCGGCTCATTTAAAAGAGCCTTAAAAAATCACTTTTCAGGAGGCCAAAAGAGGAGGTAGTACCATTTTCCCGTTAGACAGCCGACCCCCCCCCCCCCTGTTCTTGTACATATCTTTTCCCCCTTTTTTATTCCATTGGCTGTACATAGTGTTATATATATGTATATATATATATATATATATATATATATATATATATATATATATATATATATATATATATATGTATGTATATATATATATATATATAATTTTTTTTGCTGTTTTATTTTTTATTTCTTTGTGTAATGATATTCGAACTGTGGTGCCACTATATATGTATATGAATTGAATACCAAGGCCCTCATTGGAAACAAGTCCGCAAGGACTTTTATGAACGGACCTGTTAGACAAAGTATTTTAAATGTAAATGTGTTGTTTTACATTCTTTTGCCTAATAAAATATTCAATCAATCAATCAACGATAGCATGAACAAGTAAGCTCAAGGTGAGAGGACAGCGCATTTTGAAATATAATTATAGTATGTAATCTTACATGATTGGTGGTCACATCTTCATCCCTGGCAATGAAGATTCCATCAAAGTTGGCCTGTTCCTCAGATCTAAAAGGAAAGATAAAAAGAAAAAGGAAGCAAGAATGAAAGAAAAAAAGAAAGAAAACGTACTCAACAACATTTTACAATAGATTTCAGCCAAAGGTTTCTTGGTAATATAAATGCTGTTACATTATACTAATTTTGAAGTACCTGGATGCACTCTTAAAACGATAATGTTTGCGATTTCCATCGACCGAAATCGCAACCATTTCGGGTGTGCATGCAGGGCACACAAAGGGCTCCTCCTTGCAGAGTTTTTCGACCTCAAACTGCACAACTTCCCACTGAAAGTAGCTCTTCAGGAAGGCATCTGTTGAGATCTTCCCTGTCTATTTCAAAATAAGGATATCAACAGTTAATGGGCAGGCAATAAATAAGCAACAAATTCAATGCACAAGACAAAAATAAAAAAATATATATACTGTAGGCTAACTAAATTAAATACTCACACGGCCAAAGTGAACAGTTCGCTGATCAAGCATTCTTAAAAATGCCTGGCAGGACAGTCCTGGTGCAGCCATCTTCATTTTCTCAAATGAGAAAAATATATCTGTGGCATAAACTGTTGCGAACTGAAGTGTAGCAGGCCAGTAGTTACTGCAAATGAGATCGTCCACTCCAGCAGTCCAAGTGGCTTGGCATGACTCGCAACTCAGGTCAGGCATGCTGAGATCATATCGCCCTAGAAAAATCAAAGACACATCCACACTGTAATGTAAAACCTAGCGTGGCATAAATGAGTCAATAGGCATACGTTTGATTTCATAAATACACCTATGACAAACCTTGTGGGAATTACCAAGTGAAAATATATTTTTAAGATGCTTTAAAAAATAAATAAAAAAAATACTTACCATCCATTGTGATCACAGCAACAGCCTTCCCTGGGTTGACCCTCAATGCCGATGCACAACCACAGATATTTTCAGGTACCCGCACAGGTACAAATCGCTCTGAAAAAGATCATAGATTTGAATTTAGATCATTTATGTCCAATGGGAAATAGAACATTACGATTGCTGGAACCACTTGAAGAGACTGAATGAAGAGTGAGAAAGGTTAAAAAGATTACATGGTCGTAAGACAGGACAAAAAAAATGCATTGTTTAGTGGTCAAAGTAATGAGATTAATGAGTCAGAGAGGATATGTTATGGTGTACTCACAAACAAGAACTTACCACAACGGCTATGAGCCTCATCTACAATGCAGGTGGTTGGAGGCAAAGGCTCGAAGAACCCGCCAGTCATGGCATCCCTGTTGTGCATCACATTTCTAGTGTCTGTGTGCGTTTTGATGTCACATTCGGCACACAGGAATGGCCGTGGTTCACAGCCATGACAGCAGACAGCAGCTGGACTGATGGCACACTTTTGGCACATGTGTGTCATGCCTACATGTGCCCTCGCTGCAACGCGGTTAATCAGCTGGGGTCTCTCTGCCCGCCATCTCTCTAAAAGAGAGCGGTTCCGCGTACTCCAGTCGGAGGAAGCTTGGAGAGGAGCTGGGGTTGGTGCTTCCTCGATGTCAGCCGATGCAACGCTTAGGGAGTGCTGGAGCTCTTGTATGAAACGCTCTGTTAAGATAGTATTGGATATTGAAAAACAACATTATGTTATGTTTTACATTTACAATATAAAAAGTATAATAATGGCTGTGAAAAGGTTAGTTGCACATTTATTCTGGTAAATGTGTAATACAAACATATAATTAACATTCAAACTCATTGACAGATTATTAGAATATATTATGAACATATTGCTTTGCACTAATGAAATACACACCAATAGCGTCTGGAGCATAGGCAACCTCAGATATAGTGTCAGGAACATCGATGGGAGGAACAGTTTTCTGAACAGCCTGCCGACTTGGACCAGCTAAACCAGAAAAAAAAACAATATATGAACATTTATAACATCCAATTGTCCTATTTGCTGTAAGGCTAGTGTCAGCCTGGTTATTATCCTGAGAGGACTAGTAGACTTTTCCCAAACCATAATGTGGGCAGTTAAATTAGCGTCACTTATCTGCCTATTAATATGCTATCAAATAGGAATGATTGCTATAGCTTGATTAAAAAAAAAAAGGTCTGGCGGCCCATTGGCAGGGCACTCAAAACAAATGATTTCAATGGAAGCCTTACCAAGGCACATATCCACAGTGATATTCAATGCTTATTACATTCACCCATTCACACACATCAACACAGACGGCAGAGCAAGTCCACCCATCTGACCACTTAACATGGCAGCCATAGTGGTGTGGCATGGGTGTGCCGCAAAAACATTTGACATTTCCAAGTGGATTTTACAATGGGCCTCAGGTCTAAATGAGTTAATGCTATAGCAATACTGACCCTGATTTGACTGACTCCTGGTTGATCTTGACCTTGACCTTGCAGAGATCACGTTTCCATCGCTGTCTCTCTCTACCCACCTCACCATCGTTGCAGATGCCTTTGCCTTCTTCGCTGGTGGTGGTGGTGCTGTGCCTTGTGACTCTGGAGGAATCAAGTCAGCAAGACTTTTGGCCACAGCAGCCGCTTGTGCGCGCTTTAAACTCATTTCCAGTTCCGCAACCACATCTTTTGGATCACTCATGGTGATGGGTGGGTGGGTGGGTGGGGGGGGGGAGGAGAGAGAGAAAGAGAGAGAGAGAGAGAGAGAGAGAGAGAGAGAGTGTGTGTGTGAGAGAGAGTGAGAGAGAGAGTGAGTGGCTCTTAACAGTTGTTTTTGTTTGTTTGTTTGTTTGTTTAGCAGAGGTTCGTTGGATGAATCTGTAAGAGAAAGCAAATTATTCAGAATTTAACACCCTACATTGTAAAAGAGGATAAACAGCCCTCAACCAGATATGCAGAATCCTATACTGGTTCATAAAGCCAAAAAACACATCACAATGCCTTTGATAACTGCATACAATTAAATCCTGAGATGAACTCTGACAGTGTACAGAACCAAATAGACCCTTATGACAGTGGTTCAACAAGTTTTTCCATGTCAAGGACTCCAAATTAATATGCAACATCTCACAGTTTTCAAAAATAACAGATCTATTAAGCTCACAACAGGTCACATTGCGGTGCGTTGCAAGCTTTTAGATCAGCTACTTTCGAATAGCCCAAGAATAACATTAACCCCATAATAAATTTAAATCAACTGTTTAAATAGTTCCTGTTTTCAAAATACTACGGGACATAATTTAACTCATGGAACATGGTACCATCATTATAGTAGAATCCTCTGCCCCCCGCCCCCACCCCTCAACTGAACTTTGTCCCAACATATTTTGGATTGCATCTCTGTATTGTATAATACATTATATGTGTGACTGATGAATTGAGTACAATGGACGAAAATGGAAACAAGCCCCTGGGGCTTATTGTGTTAATATTTTAGCATAACATTTGGCTGTACTACTAGTACTGTGACATGGTTAATAAAGTATTCAATTTATCAACCAAAACCCTGAAAAACACATCCATGGGAATAAACTTTGTTTTGCCCTTAATGTTGTGCAAACAAACGGCAGATAAAAGAAATAACTACACAAATGAAGGGACACAAATAGCCGAGTGTAAACGACGTGTTGTTGTGTTTAGCTTAGCTTGTTAGCTTAGCTTAGGGATAAGTACAAAGAAAGGCAGTTTTAAACGTATACAGACCCACCAACTTGCTACCGTTGGCATCCTAACATGTTAACAAAAAACTGTGACGTGGCTCTATCATTTAGTGGTGGTCGTGCAGATTTAACGATGTATTTATTTTTAAATAAATGTAAGAGTAAAATATCTGCAGCTTACCTCAAGGAACAGGAAGAATGAATGGAGCAGGATCGCATCGCAATGTTTACATTCCTATTGGTTTGAAAATGGCGGCTCGCAATGCATTATGGGAGGCCAAACTTCAACCTGGTTTTGGCACTTTCTCCATACAACCCGTACATCTACATAAACGTTCACATTTCAAATGTAAAGTGCTTAACTCATGGCCACGGGTGTTAATATTATGTACGGATTCTCATAAGTATCTGTATTGTCTGTATTGTTCAATAAAAAGCATTTTAATCCAATCAGTGGCCATTTTCCTAGACTTTTTTCTATGCTTTCAATAACGTCAGCCTATCGATTGGGAGGTGTACTGCACGCTGATACATTATTAACTCTATGGGAAGATGGCCATCAATCAGATTAAAATACTTTTTATTAGAAAATACGGAAAATACTGTTTTTTTTATGAACCCGTACATAATAATAAAGTCTGTGGCCAAACGGTAAGCACTTTGTATTTGAAATGTGAACGTATATTTAGACAAAGGTGTTATTAATGGAAAAAGTGCTCTGTTTTTTGCACTGTCTAAACAATACTGTCTAAACAAACGCAATTAAGAGGGCGGATACGGAAACGGACGGTTTACGTCCGGATCCGGATGCATTACATCTGCCAGAGCACTTGGAAACATTAATTAATTAATAATAGATTAGATAGATAGATAGATAGATATATAGATATAGATATAGATATAGATATAGAGATAGATAGATAGATACTCGTATATTCCGTGTTGTTCAATAAAAAGCATTTTAATCCGATTGCCTGCCATTTTCTCACAGAGTTATAAAGTATCAGAGTGCAATACACCTTTCAACCGATAGGGTCAGGTGTGAAAAGCATGGAGAAAATGGCCACCAATCGGATTAAAATGCTTTTTATTGAACAATACAAAAGATTTTTGTATTTTTGGAGGACCCGTACAGAATTGTAACATCCGTGGCCATTAGGTAAGCACTTTATATTTGAGATTTGAACGTTAATGTAGATGTATCGAGTGTAATGGAAATAGTGCAAAAAAAAAAAGGCTGAAGTTCAGCCATGACGCCCGTGACGGACACTACGGAATGCGGAAGTAATCTGAAATGACGTAATGGGCTTGGAAAAGTCAAAGAAATGTCCCGTTCTCAACAAATACTCATCGAAAAATTACCAAAATAATATAGTAATGCTCAGAATATTGTTGTCAGGTTTTTGTGGGTGGTGTGTGCTCTGGTGCATTTCAACCAAGTCCCTTAGCTCACGTTGTGTGTCAGTCCAATGTATTATCAATGGAACGCCTAAGAAGGCGCAGGCTGCCTTTTGAGGAATTCCAATGTATTATCAATGGAACGCCTAAGAAGGCGCAGGCTGCCTTTTGAGGAATTCTATGAATGTCTATGAGTGACCCTGGAAGGCGCATATTATCGTCGGGGGCGGACTTGGACGGGACCGTACCTATGTTCCCCAGGTTCTATGTTCCCCGCAAAAAAGGTTCTATGTTCCCCACTTACCAAAAAAGGCTCTATGTTCCCTGGGTTCTATGTTCCCCTTTTACCTAAAAAAAGGTTCTATGTTCCCCACTTACCCAAAAAAGGTTCTATGTTCCCCATTAACAAAAGAAAAGGTTCTATGTTCCCCGCTCACCCAAAAATGCAGGAAACATACATTTTTTATTTCCAATTATTAATAACATCTCTGAACACACAACTGAACATAATGGGGATAAATTACTATCAGAAACTTGCCCTCCTTTGCCCCCCTTTCCCCTGGCGGCCATCTTGGTGATATAGAGCACCTTGTAGCAACTCATAATGTAATAACGGCGTAATAACAGTTCATAATATAATAAACTAAATTTCATAAAAGATCATAATATAATAAAATCATGAGCGGTAGAGCAATAACGGGTTTTTGCATAATATAATAACGTAATAATTTGTTACATTAAGATTTTTTTTTAAATAATTGTTTTTGGCTTTTTCTGCATTTTATTAGATAGTATACAGTAGTCTGAGAGGAAATGGGGAGAGAGAGATGGAAGTGACACGCAGCAAAGTCCGTCAGGATCGGGAGTCGAACCCGCGACACGCTGTACCCGGACCGCCACGCCAGCTGTCCGGGCCATAACTGCTCAAATTGTTGAGAAAAGTGTTACATCTTCGTGATGATTGACAGACAGAATTGCTCAGTAGCACCCCTCTGCCCAAAAGGACGTTTTGGTATTGCAGCTGAAAAAGCTTGGAATGACAGACAGTCAGATTGTGAGAAAAAATATCTGGTTGTTTTTTTAGGCTTACAACCTGTTTAATACGTATTAGGGGGCAATATTTATATATAATATATATTTTTTACATTCATGGTGTATCCCCTTTAAGCTTGTATAATTGTCTCCGCCAGGCCAAAAGGCATGGCGAGAGAGTATGTTTTACCCCCTGTCCGTCCGTCCGTCCGTGTGTCCTGTCTGTGTGTTACCAGCTAATCTCCGGCACCATTGGCCCGCTCGCTGCGAAACTGCGCACACACACTCCCTCGATACCAATTCAGAACCTCTGCCCCAAATTTTTCACATGGGCCTGTTATACCGCCACCAGGAGGCCGATTTGTGCAAAACCCATTTTTTGACATTACCCCTACAGATTTTATCCAAACGTCATGCAAATCGGTACACAGTATCTCTATAGTCATGTGATCAACCCGGATCCGTCCGATTTCCCATATTCCATCCTGATTGGCTAAGGTTGGCTTCCAAAGTTTGCAGGATTGGTCCGTTTTGAACAAAATGCCTCGAATCATGAACGCAGCTTGCAATTTCCGTGAAATTTCACACGCACATTCCCACTAGGCCGAGGAAGAAATGCCACCCCTTTCACATTGGCCTGTTATGGCGCCACCAGCAGGTCTAATTCAGCAAAACACATTTTTGGAACAAAAGGCCTCAAATCATGAATGCAGTGTCCGATTGAAAGGCCTAAGAAGAAATGGCACCCTTTGCACATTGGCCTATTATAGCGCCACCAGGAGGCCACAATAACGTACCTGACCTGGCGGAGACCTGTGCTCTGAGGAGCACCTTTTTATATGCTTTATAAATTAAGCACTTTGAAACTGAAGATGATGGCCAATGTTGATGATAGTAAAAATGATAATAATATCGCATCGATATCGTGAGCCCAATATCGTGTATCGTATCATATGTATCGTGAAATTAATGTTGTGACACCCCTAAATAGATTTTGAGTCATTTCAAAGAAGTTTTCAAAACATGATATTTTGACACTTTAAAAACTGAAAAATTACAAATAACTAATGGGTATAAATACATGTATTTAAACCTTTTTAAATGTCTCACCATTTCCTGCATTTTTGGGTGAGCGGGGAACATAGAACCTTTTTTTGGTTGAGTGGGGAACATAGAACCTTTTTTTGGATGAGTGGGGAACATAGAACCCTTTTTTGGTTGAGTGGGGAACATAGAACCCAGGGAACATAGAACCTTTTTTGGGGGAAGTGGGGAACATAGAACCTGGGGAACATAGAACCTGGGGAACATACTGTAGGGATGACCCCCTCCCGGGGTGCGACGACCTTGGAACCACTCTTCTTCCAAAATGCTGCATCTACAGAAAAGTGAATGTAACATAATTACCATTTGGTTTCCAAGAGATCTCTGCTTTGCATCTTCACCAATATATAAACCTTGTAGTTACAGCTCTCAATCTACTGTAGGCCTACCATATCTCAAAATATAACACCATTTCAGCCAATTCTCATTGTAAAAATAATATTTACTTATGAATGAAGTCTTTACACTCAAGCTTAGGCCAGAGTTTTGACCTTACCAACACATGTTTGATCGTTTCATTACATTAACCTTTAACTGTTATAATAAAAATGTAAGCCTGAATTACATTTCAAACAAAGTTTCTGAATTACAAAGCATTCAACCAACCCAGAGTCATTGACCAACTTAGTAAATACTATAACTTACTTCTGCAAGCGCTTGAGTCAATTATCTTTTGCCCTGACGGCTGACAGAGGACCACGTCTTCCTCCAACGTCAATTCTTCGCGGACCTTGGCAGACACCATGTCTATGTTGAGATCCTGTTCTGGCAAGATGATATGAAGGGAGCCACCATCGGTGTAGAGCTGTCCTCTCTCCACTCTACCGACAGTTATGCTCCTTTCAACACAGAAAAAGACAGGGTGGGTGTTACTCATAGATTAACATGTATTCATTTGGGTGTTTTGAGCGCTTCCCATTATCTAACATTAGGGGTGGAATAGGCCAACATACAAGGCCAAAATTATCAGACATTTACAGATTGGTGGTATTCAACCATTTGAAATGCTTAATATTCAAATACAATCCATTAAAGGTAAATTTGGCATGCATGGTTTGAAATGACACATTATAAATACAGTATGCATGCTTATCCAACAGACATGAAATTAATATAGTCAATTTATTCTTTATATCATTTGTTTCATACTTGGTAAAGGTTTTTGGCTGGCGTGGGAGTGGCTGTGCATCTCCTCCAGCAGGCCTTGGGAGGAATAGGCGCCGATGAGGTGTAGATGGTGGTGGTGGAGCTGCTGCTGCAGCAGGTTCGCAGGAGCCTCCTCACCACACACTTCATACCTTATTTCTGGACTGACATCCATGTAACCAGAGGATCCTGACACAACCACGTCGCCATTTTCAGCCGTAAGGTAAATGGTTGTTGAAGCCAACTGAAAATGGAGGAATGAAAAGGATTTTAAAATTCACATTTTACTTTCATTCTCATAGTCCCCATCTTAAATATCTTACTGTCCTTCACTCCTGTACAAACAAATGTTGATCCCTGTCTGACATGCTGAAAATGCCAAATAAACACAAAAAACTCCTATACAAACCGAATAGTGGAGAAAAATGGTGTAGTATGAGCAAGTTAGTGCTAGCTAAACTGCTTTACAGTGTAAATACTAAATAGTCTGATGCATGTGCAGAGCAGTGCAGTTATATATACACATATCAGAGTACACTACTTTGATGCAGTACTACTGCATATGCAATGTTTGTGGTTCAAAATATTACTGCTCGAAGTCTGTTACATAATGTACCAAGTCAGTGGTTCTCAAAGTGGGGTTCCAGGGAGTCCCCACCTAAATGTGTATATAATATAGCATCAGTTAAAAACAATTAAATCCCGTTTTATACATCGGCCCATCTACAAGTAAGCACGGTAAAACTACAAATGGAGAGACTGTAGTGCCTCAGTAGATAAATCAACTACCATCAGTCTAAACACAATATCCAAAACTAAATTGTGCATAAAACCACAATTCTTTTATGGGGGTCCCTGGCACAAGATATTTATTATATGCGGGTCCGCAGCCAAATGCATATTAATTTGGGGGTCCTTACATATAAGTTTGAGAACCAGTGCAAATGAAGTTATGGAATCACTCCATTAATCAAATGAAAAGTCACATCGGGCCGGCCGCCCAACACGTGGGTTGACCACGCTAGCATTAATTATCCATGTGTTAGTCGAATATAATTCAACTTTATTACACAAGTAGATTCCTAATTAATATAAATATATAAATATATATATATATATATATATATATATATATATATATATATATATATATATATATATATATATATATATATATATATATATATATATATATATGTGGGTTCTAAAGTGATTTTAGTTTAGCTGATCCTTTTCTTTTAACATGGCATGTCCATTTTTTACAAGGCATTCTGGGCAAAAATGTTGGTGGTTTTTGGTTGGATTAAGTTTGATTATTTAGGGTATTTTAGACGTTATTTGTATCACTATTGTTTTACTTATTTATGTATTAAATGAGTAGTAGAAATATTCATCCTTATGGAGAAATGTGTTATTTATTTTCATTTGAAAAAAAAAACACCTATTCATATACTATAGGCCTACTACACACACACACACACACACACACACACACACACACACACACACACACACACACACACACACACACACACACACACACACACACACACACACACTCATTGCCATGTCTATTAAGACTGTCATGACTGTATTCTTAATTTCATTGCATCAGTTCTTGGCCTATAGTCACTGTAAATCAACTCATCGCTACATGTCTGGTATTAATTATATGTCTATGAATATTTTTATATAAGCATTTATTTGTTTTTATTTAAACAAATATTCGAACGTCAAACAAATATTCGAACCCGAACGTCTAGCGTGACGCGTCGTTCACTTTGCAGTGCCACCTTACAGGCACCTCACAGTGTGAGAGAGAGTTTTGTGCTCTCCTAAATCCACGGCAGGCTTTGAAAGTACCCACTTCAGAAAGAGGTGACGTGCATCACCTCTCCAATGACCAAAACCCACTTTGTGATTACTCAGACCTGGTATGGCAGACCTGTGGGGAGTGTGCAGTGGTGTACAATGTGAAAAGATAGTTGAAATCGCAGGAGATGAAGTTAGCAGTTTATTTGTGTAAAGGGTCGTCGGCGTGGGTTGTGTTGAGGATGGAAGCCGTCGAACTGGTGCATCCTACCTATTTATAGGTAGGATGTGATGTCATGCTGTCGTGAGATTACGTCACACTGGCGTGTCTCATCGTGATGTCACGACCGTGATGTCATATGACGTCACACTGGCTACATACAACGTTACAGACAACCGACATGGCGCAGGATTCAAATTGTATATATACTAGAAGTTCGGGCCGCTATGCGGCCCGAACGTCTAGCGCGACGCGTCGTCCACTTGGCAGTGCCCCATGACAGGCACCTCACAGTGTGAGAGAGAGTTTTGTGCTCCCTTAAATCCACGGCAGGCTTTGAAAATACCCACTTCACAAAGAGGTGACGTGCATCACCTCTGCAATGACCCAAACCCACTTTGTGATTACTCACACCTGGCATGGCAGACCTGTGAGCAGTGTGCAGTGGTGTACAATGTTAAAAGAGAGACCAAATGGCAGGAGATGAAGTGAGCAGTTTATTGGTGTAAAAGGTGTATACGAATGAAATGGTGTGAAAGACAGTGGCGACGTCGTCAGGCCCACAGGTTGTCATGGCAGAGCCTGCAGAATGGGAGAAAAGGCGAAGGCAGGAGTCAAGCACACAATGTGAGACGTCCACCATGGATCATGTGAGAGTGAAGACAGTGATGTTTGTGTGAAGTTGTAGGCATTGTTAGTAATGTAGAGCAATCAGAAACGACACATGGAAGAATGCGACAGCCTTACCTCAGTGGGGAAGAAGCACTTTTGTGAAAACCACGTTTTCAGTGACGTTTTCAGTGTGGTTTTCCTGCTGGTGTATGGCATACTTCAGGGCTGCTGGGTCACCGGTTCTTGAACTGGCAACATAGAGCTGTCCGTGAGTGAAGACAGGGGATCGAAGCCAGACCCCAACTGTTGTAAGTGTTTGCCCTTGTGATTTGTTGATGGTGGTGGCGAAAGCAGTGCGGACTGGAAACTGTCGCCTGGCCCAGTCAAAAGTGAAAAGTCCAGCATCAGGAATGAACTTTATTCGAGGGATGAGGACCTCCTTTTGCGTGGCTGCTATTTTGCACAGCAGCAGCTTGTTGTTGAGGGTCCTCTGGAATAAGAGTTTTGTCCCATTGCAGAGTCCGTCTTTGGGGCTGATGTTGCGGAGTAGCATCAAAGGCATGCCAGGCTTGAGGGTGATGATGTGCCTGGGAAATCCATGGGGGCAGAGGGTGTTTAGATATTCCACGTTGAAGCGCATTGCGTCTTGGTCGTGTTCCAGGGTGTCAGCACTGCTGAGCTTGGTGGAGGTACCTGGCATCCAGGTCTCCATGATGTCATTGATGGTGTCGACTTCCCTGTTGGTAGGGGCAAGCGTTAGTGAAGTTGTTGGGCAAGTCAGGGAAGATGGTGTTGCAGAACTCCTTCATGGAGTTCTCCTCTGCTGTGTTGTCAAGGGCGGTGTTGGCTTGAATGTGGAAACACATGTCCTCGGGGATGGAGACGAAGTTGTTGTCATCATTGGTTGTGCCATCGCCAATGCTGAGAGTCCACTTGTCGAACTCCTCCAGGCGTGGGTCACCACTGGCATTTACTTATAGTTTGCAGATATACATTACGTGGCGTAAGTGGCGTGTGAGAAGACAGAGTGGAATGAGTACCTTTGTCGGGTGAAGTTGTCGTCATTGTGGTGGAGAGAGTTCCTTCGTGGGGTGAAGTGGTGGTCATTTTGGCGGCGTGGGTTGTGTTGAGGACGGAAGCCGTCGAACTGGTGCGATCTGACGGCATCCTAGAATTTATAGGTAGGATGTGATGTCATGCTGACGTCGGTAGGATGTGATGTCATGCTGACGTCACACTGGCGTTGTGTCCATATTCGGGACGACCGTCTCATCGTGTCGTGAGATTACGTCACACTGGCGTTGTGTCCATATTCGGGACGACCGTCTCATCGTCATCGTCGTCTTGGTAACAGGTTGGTTTGTTGTGATGATGTAGTGTAAAGTTTTGGCGCATAGGATGTGATGTCATGATGACGTCGGTAGGATGTGATGTCATGCTGACGTCACACTGGCGTTGTGTCCATATTCGGGACGACCGTCTCATCGTGTCGTGAGATTACGTCACACTGGCGTTGTGTCCATATTCGGGAAGACCGTCTCATCGTCGTCTTGGTAACAGGTTGGTTTGTTGTGATGATGTAGTGTAAAGTTTCAGACAGACAGTAAGAGTGATGCAGTGTTGCATCACTCTTATACATACATACATACAACGGACAACCGACATGGCGCAGGATTCAAATTGTAAGGTAGAGATAGATGCGGACGGTGCTGTTTATGGTGCCTTGTTTTTAGCACGCACTATTAATGAATTAATGAACGCGCCTATATATAGACCCCTTAACAGACGACGTCACACTGATAAGAACCAGTATGCGCGCAACCAGTATGCGCGCAATGAAACCTATTCTATCAGGTCTCGCTAAGACGCGCCTCACCGGCACCAGCCAACACACAAGAGGGGGCTGGAGTGCGCTGAAACCAGCGCACCCCGAAACAACAGGTTGAGAATTTATTGCATGAAACAATCACCTGTGCGTCCAGTCTCAATGTTAGTAAACAAATAATTGGTCTATACACTGTAGGATAACATAAATTAGGATGCGTAAAGGTGCATGCCTGCATGGATAGTGTCGCTTCTGATCACTTCGTGCGGCTGTAGGCCATTAATAGATAAGGGTTGGCCTGCGTATATGTAGTTTGTTTTGTTTCAAGTCATTATTTTTATACTTTGTATTGCAAGATGTTCATATTTACATTTTATATTTGCATTCCATATCATACATCTTCTTGCAATTGTTTTTTTTTTATATACAGTGTTAAATAAAATGCAGTAACTAAAACAAATAATAATAATAAAAACACATGATTACACACGTCAATCAATGCAAATGGTCCTAATACGATACCTGCCAAATTATAATAATGATAATACAAGTGATATTATGCTAACTTAACAAATTAAAATTAAAATATGGGGGGGGGGGGGGTCCTCTATGTTGGTTGTCTCTACTTTTGCCGATGTAATGTTAAACATTTTTGGGGAGGACATTTGGTGTAATAAAAAATCTAGTGTAGTTTCCATGCACATTAATTCTCTCCAGTATTTGGAGTTAGTTGTTTTATGAATTTCTCACTTGTTTCCATTTTTCTTCATTTAGTCTCCTATTTCAGCGTTCTATTTTAATTGTATACACTATCATTTGTGTTAGTATTATTCTGGAGGATTTTATATATTTTTGACAAGGTGTTTTCAGGTACTGTCTGATGGTTTTTAATCATACAATTAATTAAAGGGTGCATTTAATTTTCTTCACTTGCGTTCTTAAAAATCTTGAAAAATATGTCCTTATACTTGCAAATATTTATACAAAATCCTTTATATCCTGTATCTGGATATTAATATTTTAAATGAGTTTATTTTCGGATGTTTGCATACATTTCCCCATGTTAACAATATAGGTTAACGTTTTTATGGATATTGGTATAGATTCTTTCTTAATCTCTTCTCTACCCAATTTACTTCTGTTCTGTCATTTGACCATGTCATTATTGTGTTTATTTGTGTTGCATTGAAATAGTTCTGTAAATTAGGAACGTGTAAGCCCCCACAGTCCTTTGCTTTAGTTATTTTACTAATTTGTATTCGTTTTCTTTTGTAATTCCATATCAAATTTGATATTAAGCCGTTCCATCGTTTAAAATATGTTATAGGGATTTTAATTGTTAATGTCTGAAACAAGAAGAGGAATTGTGGGAGAATCATCATTTTGATTGTGTCTAAAAGATGGATTTAGTATCATTTTCCACGTACTCAATTGACGCTTAATCTTATCGGTTGATAGTTAGCCTCATACATTTTGTCCAAGTCTTTATGGATGAAAATACCTACGTATTTTATTTGGTCCTGATTCATTTTTAGTTTGAATATTTTTTCGCTGTCTGTGTTAATTCGTTGCCAATTGTTATTGATTCGCATTTCGTTTCATTTATTGTATATCCTGATAATTCACTATATTATTTTATTGTTTCCTTTAACGCTGGTAGTGAGGTTTCTGGTGATGTTATATACATAATGACGTCATCCGCATACGTTGCTAATTTGTGCTCCTCGTCCTATTTTTACTCCTTCAATGCGTTTTAAGTCATTGATCAGTTATTAATTTTGTTAGGAGAAGCTCCTTGTCTCTTAGACCGGTGGGATTTCTGAAATATGTGATTGTTAGAGGCATTTGGGGGTAAAAGTCGGGAACAAGGCCATTTTACATAATTCAAGGGTGCTGAATCAGAAAAACACGGTTCCCAAGCAAAATTCTTAGTGCTTAACCTCCTAATTTGCATATCAAAATGGCTGCCGATTTTGAAGTATTTCTTAAACAACTCTATAACAAAGCAAGCAAATCTGACAAATAAAGTGTATATATTTATGTTCTGAGGGTCATACAATGTCTGGAAGATATTTGTAATGTAATAAATGTAAATAAATGTAAATAAATATGCAAATTAGAGGCCACCATTACATAAAATGATGTACCGTAGTACTCAAACGGTGCAAAAGGTGCATCCCCCTTATTTTGTTCCTAATTATCTGTATTTTTGCCATCCTAAGGACATCTAAAATACATACTTTTTCCCCATGCTAAATGTTTAGTTTTTGACCTTCTAATCTGCATATCTGAATGGATGCCAAATTGGCAAATTCGCACCTTTTTATCTTCAATAACTCTGTGGCCAGGCAAGCAAAATTGACAAATGAAGTGTCTACAGTTTCTACAATGTGAGTAAAGAATTTGTAAATAATATAATATGATAATATAATATAATATAATAATCAGCCTACTCCGAAATATGCAAAATAGCGGCCCCCATAACAGATAACGGTTTAGTACTCTAAAGATACTGTATTGGCCATTGTTGAACGAAAGTCTAGACACTAGACCACATTCATACAAGGAGGTTGATCATCACTCCGTTGCTGACATGCACACGTGGCTGTGCATTGTAACGCAGATTTCCGGCATTTGCAACGAAGTGTTGTGCATTGCTTATGGCATGCACATGAAATCATTTCTATAGGCTATACTAGCATGGAACAGGTTGGACTAGGCTAGAGTAGGTTGTACTAGGTTGTACTAGACTCTAATACTCTCTATTAGGCTTTACTAGTCCCTTGTCAGCCCTGTAGATACTCAGACCATAGGGACTAACCACTGTGTACACAGGCCATAGCTTGTGTGTGCACGAGCAATAGCTTTGCATGAACCTTTGTAGACCATAGTACAGATCTGCCTTGTACAGCCTAATATAGCCTAGTACAGCCTAGCAAAGCCTACTAGAGATTAAAAAATCACACCCTGTGTGAAGGTAGCGGTGCCTTTGATACATTTTGTCATCGATATGTGTTTATAATGTGTTTATAGCCATGTGTCGCGTGAAGCTTGACCAATCACTTTGTTGACGCACCTGACCAATCAGAACGTTGACGCACACAGACAAAGTCAGGTATAGAGCGGCTAGAGCCGCTAAAAAGCCTATTAGAGACCAGTAGAGTACTGTACAGCCTAGTACATCCAAGACTAGTCCAGCCTTTTGGGAGAACAGACTAGGGGAGGGTGGTATAGGCTATACTAGCATGGAACAGGCCGGACTAGGCTAGACTAAGTTGTAATAGGCTGTACTAGACTCTAATAGGCTCTATTAGGCTGTACTAGGCTCTTGTCCGCCCTGTAGATCCTCAACCCATAGGGACTAACCACTGTGTACACGGGTAATAGCTTGTGTGTGCACGAGAAATAGTTTTGCATGAACATTTGTAGGCCAAAGTAAAGTACTGCCTTCTATAGCCTAATAGAGCCCAGTAAAGCCTAGCAAAGGCTGCTAGAGCTGAAAGCAGACCATTAGAGCCCAGCAGAGACTAGTACAGTAAAACCTAGTACACCCAGGTCTAGCCTAGTCCAGCCTGGTGGGAGAACATAATAGGGGAGGGGGTACCAGGCTATGCTAGGACTGATAAGGCTGGACTAGGATAGATGAGGCTGTACTAGGCTGTACTAGACTCTAATAGGCTATATTAGGCTGTACTATGCTCTTGTCAGCCCTGTAGATCCTCAACCCATAGGGACTAACCACTGTGTACACGGGCAATAGTTTTGCATGAACCTTTGTAGACCATAGTACAGATCTGCCTTGCACAGCCTAATAGAGCCTAGTACAGCCTAGCACAGCCTACTAGAGCTTAAAACAGCCTATTATAGACCAGTAGAGTCTAGTATAGTACAACCTAGTACACCCATGGCTAGTCCAGCCTTTTGGGAGAACAGAATAGGGGAGGGGGTACAAGGCTATGCTAGGACTGATAAGGCTGGGCTAGGATAGATTAGGCTGTACTAGGCTGCACTAGACTATACTAGGCTCTATTAGGCTGTGCTAGGCTCTTGTCAGCCCTGTAGATACTCAGACTATTGGGACTAACCACTGTGAACACGGGCAATAGCTTGTGTGTGCACGAGAAATAGTTTTGCATGAACATTTGTAGGCCAAAGTAAAGTACTGCCTTCTATAGCCTAATAGAGCCCAGTAAAGCCTAGCAAAGGCTGCTAGAGCTGAAAGCAGACCATTAGAGCCCAGCAGAGACTAGTACAGTAAAACCTAGTACCCCCAGGTCTAGCCTAGTCCAGCCTGGTGGGAGAACATAATAGGGGAGGGGGTACCAGGCTATGCTAGGACTGATAAGGCTGGACTAGGATAGATGAGGCTGTACTAGGCTGTACTAGACTCTAATAGGCTATATTAGGCTGTACTATGCTCTTGTCAGCCCTGTAGATCCTCAACCCATAGGGACTAACCACTGTGTACACGGGCAATAGCTTGTGTGTGCACGAGCAATAGTTTTGCATGAACCTTTGTAGACCATAGTACAGATCTGCCTTGCACAGCCTAATAGAGCCTAGTACAGCCTAGCACAGCCTACTAGAGCTTAAAACAGCCTATTATAGACCAGTAGAGTCTAGTATAGTACAACCTAGTACACCCATGACTAGTCCAGCCTTTTGGGAGAACAGAATAGGGGAGGGGGTACAAGGCTATGCTAGGACTGATAAGGCTGGACTAGGATAGATTAGGCTGTACTAGGCTGTACTAGACTATACTAGGCTCTATTAGGCTGTGCTAGGCTCTTGTCAGCCCTGTAGATACTCAGACTATTGGGACTAACCACTGTGAACACGGGCAATAGCTTGTGTGTGCACGAGCAATAGTTTTGCATGAACCTTTGTAGACCATAGTACAGATCTGCCTTGTACAGCCTAATATAGCATTGTACAGACCAGCACAGCCTACTGGAATTTAAAACAGTCTATTAGAGACCAGTAGAGACTACAACATCAAAGCCTAGTACACCCAGGTCTAGCCTAGTCCAGCCTTTTGATGGAACAGACTAGGGGACGACGATATAGGCTATACTAGCATGGAACAGACTGGACTAGTTAAGACTAGGTTGTACTAGGCTCTATTAGGTTGTACTAGGCTGTGCTAGTCCCTTGTCAGCCCTGTAGATACTCAGACCATTGGGATTAACCACTGTGTACACGGGCAATAGTTTGTGTGTGCACCACCAATAGTTTTGCATGAACATTTGTAGGCCAAAGTAAAGTACTGCCTTCTATAGCCTAATAAAGCCAAGTACAGCCTAGCAAAGCCTGCTAGAGCTGAAAACAGACTATTAGAGCCCAGCAGAGTCTAGTACAGTAAAGCCTAGTACACCCAGGTCTAGCCTAGTCCTAGGACTAGGCAGTAATAGGCTGGACTAGGCTGTACTAGGCAGGGCCCATCGGGGGTGGGGGGGGACACAAGCCTGTATGGCAATCAACTGAAAAGTTAGGCTACATAGCTTAAACAATGTCAGCCTTTCCTGTTGGCCGTCTAAGCGCATCTAGGAAGTTTCATAGGTTTTCGATGCTGGGAATTGGAGTTATGGCTGTTTAAAGCCCAGCCAATAGGAACACAGAGGGGCGGGGCTTAATACATTTCAGCTAGTCCCTGTTGGCCGTCTAAGTGTACCTATAGCCATCCCCATCCCACTCTATATAGTTGTGTTGAAAGTAGTTTGTGTTCAGTTATCAGTACCAGTTCTGTGGCTCTAACTCATTCTGGGGGTGAGTTATACATGGGGGCAATTTATTTTTTGGTCATCAGCCAAATGTACCAGGATTTTTACATGATCTAAATATGTATTTTAGATGTCTTAAGGATGGTAAACATACAGATAAGTAGAAATAAAATAAAATAAGGGGGATGCGGATGGATCACTTTAAGTACGAAACCGTTTTCTGTAATAGTGGCCTCTAATTTGCATATTTATTTACATTATTTACATTTATTTACATATATTACATTATAAATACCTTCCACACATTGTCTGACCCTCAGAATATAAATATATACACTTTATTTGTCAGATTTGATTGCTTTGTTATAGAGTTATTTAAGAAATACTTCAAAATCGGCAGCCATTTTAATATGCAAATTAGGAGGTTAAGCACTAAGAATTTTGCTTGGGAACCGTGTTTTTCTGATTCAGCACCCTTGAATTATGTAAAATGGCCTTGTTCCCAACTTTTACCCCCAAATGCCTCTAACCTCCTTATAGAAGGCCTTTTTTCTGAAATCCCTCCTGTCTATCTGCTGTTTTTGTCCTTATTATTTTTCGTATTATTTGGTTTAGGTTTATTGTTTTATTGTATATAATACAAACCAACTTAGTTTGTGGTTTAGGGTGGGGGCTTTTCATATATTTATAAGCAGATATTTGGCTCCGGCCTTGCCGTAGACCTATGGGCCTAGTCCCAACAGGTGGTTGGCTTTATTGGGGTTTAGTACTATAGTGCATATTAATTGTTTGCTTGTATGCATGTTATTTTAGAGTGGGAAAAAAAAAACATTTGTTGGTGCATTTAATCGTACACGTACACACACGTGCGCACACACACACACACACACACACACACACACACACACACACACACACACACACACACACACACACACACACACACACACACACACACACACACAGCCATTGAGGACACAGATGTGACTATATAGCCTAGTCATAAGAATGCCTTCTGAGGGCAGCATCAATTCAGCACAGGTGGACACGCTGGTGCTTGTTTGTGTAAGCTATTGTTTTTGTAAACCGTCAGACTGTCTGTCTGTATAGATGGATAGCCTATCCATAGTAGACCTTATATTGATTATTGAAAATCTGTCATTTGCATTATCTTTACGTTGATAACATTGGTAGCAATGTTGATATTCCTCCAGTGTTAAATATAGTACAGAAATGTTTTTGATCAGCAAGCATATGGAGCAAGGAATCTGCCAAGTCGCGCGACCGGCGCACGCACCATGCACTGGAATGGAATCACTTGGGATGGACACAATAGTTTGCACAGTAGGTGGCGCCGTGGCGGTATACTCTCGAGGGTGTAATCCGTCATAAAACCAAGAGGAAGATTGCTAGCGGAACACAGCTGGGCTGATGGTTGTTGTTGTTGGCAGCTGTACATGTATTGAACATAAGACAAAGTTGATCATGTCTGTCTTGGAGTCTTATGAAGACACCGTTCTATTCTTCAATAGTGCGGGCCACTAAGTCCATTTTTATGTTACAATAGTTCACTTTGTGATACAAGCGCCAAATTTGGCATGAACAATGCCAAGGACCTACTTTTGCAGAAAAGCCCGTTAGCCACGCAAAAAAACCCAATATGGCTGCCATTTTCCAAAATGGCTGCAGGCGAAAGACATTTTATGTGTATTTTGACCTGGATTGTGATTGGATTTAGATTATTTTGGCATTAACATATAGTTTTGACTCCCCCCGCCCCCTCCCCCCGTTAGCTACGCGAAAAAAAACAATATGGCTGCCACTTTCCAAAATGGCTGCTGGGGAAATACATTTTATGTGTATTTTGACCTGGATTGTGATTGGATTTTGATTATTTTAGTATCAACATATGAGCCCCCCCCCACCATGTCTGGATCACAAATTGTTGTAATCGTCACATTTGCAGGCACTCAGCTGTGTGCACTGAACGCCAAAGCGGTAGCACTTGCATCTACCACGACGTTCAGTCTTGCACCGGCTTTTGTCAGTTGTTCACAAATCTGGGCAATTGGTAGAGTGTCATCCACGCTACTTGCCAAATGTCATCTTCTGCTCGCCATCCCCAGCTGGCAGGGCTCTCTGTATGACATTTGCCATACAGTTACCTGGCTTCAGACAGGGGCAACTTGATAAGTGGCATGCTTCACATGATGTGCAAGAGATGCCCTTGTAGGTGGAATGGCATCATAGGACCTCTGCTTCCATGCAAACAGGTAAAATCTTGCATCATCAACCCCATCACCAGTGCTGTTCTTGCCATGCACTGTTACTGGTGGGTATGAGCTTCTGGAAGACATGAGACACGTCAGGCCACACTTGCCGGGTTTGCCATGCTGTCTTTTTGCCTTTTACCACGAAAGGCTGACACAACATCACATCCAGTGAAAGTGTGAAAGAAAAGGATGCCAATGGATTTTTCAGGGCCTAGATTCTTCACTAAATCGTGAACTGGTAACCAACAACAATACAGTACAGTACAGTACAGTACAGTACAGTGCTGTTCAATAACAATACAGTAGAGCACAGTACAGTACTGTGCTATACAATAACAAAACAGTACAGTAATGTGCTGTACAATAACAGAACAGTACAGTAGAGTAAAGTACATTGCTGTATAATAACAGTACAATACTGTTTTGGAATGTGTTAGTTTGTCCTGTTTTAAGTGGTTACTTAGTTTTTACTTTACTGTTGTGTTTGTTTTATTTTGTCGTAACGTTTCCTGTCTTGTCTCATTACCTTGTGATTAGTTTTATTTCTCCACCTGTGTCCCGTTAGTCCCTTAACTCAGTGGTGCGCATTCTGCACAACCTTTTTACAGTACACCCTCAGACAACATTTGGATTATCCAATCCCGATCCAGGTCAAAAACCACATGAAATGTCTTTCGCCGGCAGCCATTTAAAAAAATGGCAGTCATATATATATTTTTGCTTGGCTAATGGGGGGAGGGGCGGGGGGGAGTCAAAACTATATTCTGATGCCAAAATAATTTCAATCCAGGTAAAAAAAAACACATAAAATGTCTTTAGCTGGCAGCCATTTTGGAAAATGGCAGCCATATTGTTTTTTTTTGTGTGGCTAACGGGGGGAGGGGGTAGGGGGGAGTCAAAACTATATTCTGATGCCAAAATAATCAAAATTGGATTATCCAATCACAATTCAGGTCAAAAACCACATAGCATGTCTTTTGCCGGCAGCCATTTTGGAAAATGGCAGCCATATTGTGGGTTTTTGGGTGGCTAACGGGGGGATGGGGTGGGGGGGAGTCAAAACTATATTCTGATGCCAAAATAATCAAACTTGGATTATCCAATCACAATCCAGGTCAAAAAACCACATAGCATGTCTTTCGCCGGCAGCCATTTTGGAAAATGGTAGCCATATTGTTGTTTTTTGGGTGGCTAACGGGCTTTTGTGAAAAAGTAGGTCCAGAAGAAACTTTGTGGAAAATTTGGCGCTTGTATCACAAAGTGAAGTATCGTGTCACTAACAGCCCCCACTAAAATGGTGGGAAATGGGTATTCGGACCAGCACATTTCTGACCATCTTGTCTTCGAGATGGGGGTGCGGAGGGGAGCTTCAGAAAGAAATGTTAGGCAGTTCCGGACTGACAGGGGACTCGTCAGAAAGTGTATCTCTGACCAAAGCCTTGAAGTGGCCGTTGCAGAGGCCATAGATCAGGTATGTGCCTCATGTTGTCACAAATCGTCATTCGTGCTTATTGATTAGCTACTGCTACGGCATTGCCATTGCATTTCCAATCAATGCCTGCGACATTTTGGGGCGAGTTTCTGGGGCAGACAAAAATAGTGTTTCGAGAAAATGTTAACACATTTGTTAAATGAAAAGGTGGCACAACATTTTATAGCCGCAATGACCAACGCTCTCTATGATGTGTGGGAAGGGAATCATTGTCAAGTCAGGTGTTCACTCTCCATTCCGACATCTCACCACTCCGACTAGTGGCTTCCGCGTGCGGTTAGGGTTAGGGTTAGGGTTAGGTATAGGGTTCGTCAACGTCGGAAAGGCGACATGTCGGAAAGGAGAAATGCACCCGTCAAGTCAGACTGGAGGTGCATGCATGTGGATTTGGCTGCTGGCATGGGAGCTTGAAAATAAACTATTTGTATGTCCTGTTATAACTTTTAATCTTGCAGGGCCCTGCAGTGATACTTATGCCATAGTTTTGCACTAGGATATACAACGATCATAAATGTATCACTTTATACCAATTCATTGTCTCACAAACTCAGTACCATTAGACTGTTGCTTTTTAGGCTCTATACACAGCAACCATTTGGAGAGAAATTTGGCCTCTTCTTATTTCCTTCACGGGTATTACCAATGATGCTAATGAAGGCTCTGTTCCATTCTGGTCAAACGGAGTCAGGGTGCTGATATTGTGCATTTTGTCTCACTGGAAACACTCTGCTACACCACCAGTGGGTCTCAAAGTGTGGTCCAGGGACCCTCATGGTGCCCTGAGGGGGTTCCAAATGGCCCCTTAAAAGGTGTGTAACGGATCCATTTGGTTCCATTTGTACATTTGAGTTAAGGGGGTCCTTGAAATTAAAAGGTTTGAGAACCACTGTGCTGCATGAAATGGAACAGAACCTTCATTATCATTGGTAAAACCTGTGAAGGAAGTAAGGAAGAGGCCCAATTTATTCCCAATATGGCTGCTGTGTATACCCAAATTCTCCAAGAATGACTTTCCTAAATAACATTGTCAGTTCTCATCCCAGCATTTACTTGACATGTTTATGTTTTCCCCCCAAACTCTTTAAATAATAGACTGGACCAAGCTATGGCCGCAAAATGATGACCGGTCATTTAGCTGCACAGGGTGTCCATGCATCTGAAGGTCGAGTGGGGAGGACTTTGGCAAAGATGCATGCACCCTATCATGTAGAACGCCAACAGGTAGGCTGAAGTTGCATGTAAAAGGTCTTGTCATCAGTCATATAGCAAAACATGGTTATTGAATCACATGTTCAGGATATTTTTCAGGCTGACGCATTTAACAAATCTAATCAACAGTGTTTTTATTTGTTAAAAACTGTATTTAAAGTGTGGGATATCATGTGTTTGACCCAGTGGTAGGTGACTTGAATGTAGCCTACTATGTAGTTTAAGTAGTACAGAGCTAAAGTTTGTGACTGCATGTATTGTGTGGCCACTGGCCACAGAAATGTAAATTGTATAATTGTTCCTATTTAGGGTGCAAGAAACCTGAACAGTCAGCCTTATGAAGCAGAGTACTTTGGTCACAAGCTTCACATGGATCAGAATGAAAAACTGGCAATGTATGGTGTTACCCATGTGATAGCGGTTGATGGGTTCAGCAAAAAAATGGTTGCACACTCAACAATGCCCATCAAAAATAATCTAACAATTTATGAGGAGGTGTACCGGTAAGACTAACACATTTTTTTTGCATTGATAATTAAGCAGATTATTGAAGTAATGTCAGTAAATTATTGTTTGTTTTTTAAATGTATATTTGATCAGATACTGATGTATTTTGTTAATATACATATACTGTACTGTATGTTTGGTGTCTAATGCTATGCCATGCCACAGGTGCTTATTATTGGCCCTGTTATGTGAAATTCTGAGAATATGCTCCAGCTAAGAAACATCTGATGCTTGATGTATTTATTTTCAGAATTCACAAGGTATGGGTGAGCCATTACATAACTGACCTTTTCATTTTATATTTATGTTGCTTCTCGTCTTTCTGTATGTCTTGTGTGTTTCTCAGACATGCAGTCCTTACTTATGGGATATGGGACCAGGTGAGAGTGGCAGCACACTCGTAATCACGATGCAGGATTTATTTGGAAACCATTTTGACCATGCACGGTCCTTTTCAGGGAATGAATAAGACCCTGCGTGGTCGAAACGTTGGTTTCCAACTAAATCCTGCATCGTGGCTACGGGTGTGTGTGCGGCCTCTTTCTTTCTTTTCATATTTACTTATTTACTTAAGGTCAGCAGCACCTCACCAATACTGGTGTGCGCCCTCCCTTTTGTTTTCCAGATCAGAGTGGACCATGGAACAGAGTTCTACCTCAGCCTGTTCATGCAGGAAGAGTTGGCTGAGCACAGACACAACCTTCAGAGACAGCCCTATGTCCAGACAACATCAACAAAGGTGAGATTACATTCATGAATGTTAAATGGAAATGAATTCGCTTTTACCACTTAAACCCCTGCATCAGTATTTTGGGGGAAACTTTAGCTGAAAATGCAGATCTACAAGCACGCAACATGTTGCTGAAAATAGCAGATCTAAAATCTCACAATGCGTTGTGAGCTTGTAGATCTGCTACTTTCAGCAAAGATGTTTAATGTAGAGCGGAAACAAAGAAATAAACTAGTATAGAGCCCTGAGGGACTCCGGTCAGCCATATAGGGTTTCACTGGTCAAATATTTTCCAGACGGGTACAATCAAATCCTTCCACCACCATCACTGCACTTAAATGTAATCCATGTCACATATTAAGCTATGTTGTATGTAACATACACATTAATGTGGACTGTCAGGGACAGTTGACATCCTGTACTAGTTCTTCAACAGAACCATGTAGTGGAGAGGATGTGGGTTGAAATAAACCAGAGGGTCAACTTTCCCATCAAAAGTGCTCTGGTTAATATGGTAGACCAAGAGATACTGGACATGGATGATGAATTAACCAAATATTGCACATCCAATCTAACCTGTCAGATCAGCAGCATTGGGATGCAGAGAGCAGTGGATGCTTGGAATGCTCATCGTATTCCAGGTACTTGAAATGTTAATCAGCACTGCCTGGTTTGTATGATATGCCCAAACCTATGTTGGATTTAAGCCCAGATTGTATTCCTGCACACTTGGCTCTAACTGCATCTCCAGACATTAGAAGTAATGTCAGGAAAAGAGACATGGCAATTTAATCTAATCTTTGTGATTTCACGCATTATCTGTTTTTGCCTTTTTTTTTAGGGAAAGGCATTCCCAATGTTCTTGCACAAGGTGGTTGCAAGAAAAAACTCCCTGAAGACCTATTGCCTGGATCGGGTGCAGTACGTTAGTCCGACAGCGCATTCCTCCGACAGCGCAGTGCTCCGACGTTAAACAGTAAACCCGAACCAAACCCGCACCCTAACCCTAACCGCACGCGGATGCCACATAGTCGGAGAAAAGGTCTGTCGGATTAACGCATGCCTCCCGCCTGGATCATCTGCAGCTGCTGACCGTTACCGGCAAGAAACAGGGAATTCTTTGACCAGACTGTCTGTTTTTGGCACTGACCCATTTTGTACTGAAGAGGACAAGATTAGGGCAGAAACAGCGTTCAGTTTGCGTCACCGTGACCTGCCAGCTCTGTTTAACTGTACTGTTAACAGGCAATACAAACCATTCCAGGATTGTTTGCTTGACCTGGTCAACATAACCAGAAGGAATGTGTAGGAGTCATAGCTGCTGTTCTAAAATGATTAGGATGTTACAATTCCAAGACTACATTTTGTGACCTGTACTGATGTTTTATGTTTTCAAAAAGTAAACTATGCAATTTTACTTAAACAATAAAGCACCATTGTCTGTGTAAAGGCAAGTTAGTAACTAGCAATGGTCAATTGTTGGAATTTGATGCTTGCATGATGAAATCTTGTTCATAGAACTAAAAAACTGTGTCACAATGACAGGCTGTTGAGTAGCTCATTCCTAATCTGTGTCCACCTAACACAAATTTTAGAAGCTGACAGAAACCTCTGGTCTGTCCCATAGCAACTTTATTCTGTTTACACACTGATGACACTTTATCTGACATGCCATGAAGACCGTAGAGCTTACAGTATTTGAGAACCTCTATGAGAACAAATGTGTTGCAGAAATGCAGAGTAACTGTAAATGGAACTGGGGTAATTAAAAATAACACATGAAAAAATAAACACTAAAGGGAGACAGTTAATCTTGTCTAATAATGTACAATCATGTTTACTTGGTTATATATAAAGATGGACGGAATACATTAGAGAGAAGTGGGGGAGAGACTGTGATTTTTCTATGTCAAATGAGGATTCATTTAAGATGTGTGAATTCCAATGGACGTGTGTCGATTCCCATGTGTGGGCAGAAGTGGAAGACTCATTTGTCTGGAGGGGGGATGCAAAATGTTTAAGAAAGTGTTTATCTTAGAAGCCAGTCACTGGTGCTTTCGGAGAGCCCAATGAAAAAGCCTTTTGGGCTGACTTTCATAGAGTAATAAATAGTAATGAATATAGATATGACCTTTGAATTTTCCTTATTTTTAAGACATGGCAATTTCCAGGCAAGGAGACATGAATGGAAAGGATCTGGCTTCAGAGGGATGGGTTCATTGGGTTTAGGAAAATTGGGTTAACGAATAATAAGTTACTGGACTTTGTGTGTGGAGGTGAGGAAAGACTTTTATGATTGTTCTGCTCATGTAAACTACAATTATATTTTTTATAGATTTACATTTATTCACTCTGATCTTGTGCCTTCTAATGTTTTGTTGTATGTAGCCCTACACATTGGGCCTCATTCACTCATAAAAAACAGCAACGGCAATCACATTTGTGATGCTGTAAATGTTTTCTTAAACCTAAATTAAACCGAAAATTGCGATCTACTGAGCAACTGAGCAATTTTCACTGCTCAACACCATTTGGCATTGAAGTATAATTCAGGCTTTTTAGAGGGCACATAACTGAAATGAAAAAGGGTCTGAACGCATGCTATATCATCCAGGGTTTTATAGTTATAATTGTGATAAATTGACCAATAGTATTTTTTAGCCCATGATTTAATAATTCTATCAAATTACGTATTAAATGACATTCACACGTTTTCATTCTCCAAGTTAAAACTTTTCTAGCATTGGACATACAAAATATGTGGACTGTGTTTTCTCTTATCTCAGTGAGTGCTCTCCCACTCTTAAAATATATGTTCTTAAGAGAAAAGTAAAAATAAGACTTAACTTTGATGAATCAGTTAAGAACAAATTAACAGAAAATCTGGGCATATTTAAAATATATGCACAGTTTGTATTGGACAATCTGTATTAATGTGATATTTCTGTAAAATAAAGCATTAAAATAAAATATGTTAATGAAAGTCTCAAGGATGGCATATGCAGTAGGCCTACGTGGTCTGTTGCACTGGCTCTTTATACACTTCTTGATGCTTCATATTAATTACAATTTGTGGACAAATTAGTAGTATCTTATGGCCACAAATTAACAAAATTGTGAGAACGAATTATCTCATTATATAGCCTCTATGAGAGTCTGCCATGATGACCAGGGAAGAGCAGTGGTCCCACCCTGCACCTGCAGTAAACACGCAGCGCAGGTGAACTCAATCTGCCATGAATGGAGTCCCTATAACACCGAGCACAATCCAGTCGTCTGTTTGCGCTGCCACCAACCAGAACTGTGTCCCCAATCCCCATAATGTGTCTAAAAGTGAATTTGTCTATTATACATGTCTTATTAGCTTGCATTGTTTTTTTTTCAGTTCACTATCTTGTGTTTCACTTGTTTGCATAGGCTAATTGTTTGTTTTGCGAGCGTCATGATGCCAGTGGTGTAAAGTAACTATTGGTCAATTGATATGATATATATATATATATATATATATATATATGTGTGTGTGTGTGTGTGTGTGTGTGTGTGTGTGTGTGTATATATATATATTTATATATATATAGATATAGATATAGATAAATAGATATAGATATATTTAGAGATAGATGTATAGATATAAATATATATAAAAAATATTACTTAACTTTGAACAATACCCAACTTCTAGGGCAGTGGTTCTCAATGGGGTCCTTGAGGGGGTTCCCCAGCTAAATTGGTTAATAGCATCAAAATATATTTCACCCTATAGGCTTTTTAGAAATAAAAGTAATCGAAATGTGAACTTTATCATTGCATTCCTTTCAAAATGGGTGAGGTATGGTGCACCAGCTAAATATAATGTGTTGGTGTGACACTTATTTTAGTTTTGAAATTCGAGAATATATTCGGTACGGGTACAAAAATATCTTTGTTTATACAAATTGTAAAAACTGTAATGAATCTGTTCTCTAAGGTCAAAAGGCAATTAAATTAACTGGCAATCAATATATTATTGGCCTAGTAATTAATACATTTTTGGGGTTATTATTTAGGCTACCAGCATATGAGACGTGTGTGTATCTGTATCTCTACAATGTTGTTCATTAGTAGGCCTATTAATTGCATTTGAACTGTTTTGAGAAGCAAGAAGCTTTGGCTTTATTTTATTTAACTGGCCCAGGTTCCACATAGTTCCCTTAATTAATATATGAACACTCCCCCAGTTAAATATTTCTTTATTTTTTATTTAATTTCAATCACATGCAAATGAACAGATGACACATTTCTCCGTAAGACTGAATATGTATATACTACTAATTTAATACATAAATAAGTATCATCACTGGAGGAGACACTTAGTTGTTTATTCTCCCAAGAAAGGCCAAGGGGGTGGACTGAGAATTTGCATAGCACCTACATTGGGGAGAGAGATGTCTCAATTAATTTCTTTCTTTCCCCAGACTTGGAGAAGAAGAAACTAGAGACAGAGTCGAGGAACTTGTCCTTGCGGCTGGAGAGCTCCCTGCCATCTCACAAGCAATCCAGGACCTCACACAATATGTCCAGGGTAATCGTGGGTCAACTGTGGCTCTGACCGAGGCACACATAATTGCAATCAAGAACTTCTTCAAGTGTTCCATTTGCACAGGTGTGTATGCTACATATGTGCACAATTGCATTTATTACACAAGTACAGTTATGTTACTCATGTGGTGACATGTTAATCACGCTTGACCCACCCTACATATTAAGCTTATTTTATGCACTCATACATTATTTGATTATAATGAGCTACACCTTCAGGGTCATTACCATTTTCATTGCTAAAAATCCAAACTCAAACTTTTTTCTTTATCTTTTAACTATGCATGTAGTCAATTGCTCATGTTAAGAATGTACTTTTGCAGGTTTACAAGGTTCACCCAAACATTGTCTAGCAAGTACACCTTTTTCACACAACCTACTTTATGGGGCAGTACACCATATTTACAGTACTTTTTACAGAAAAAGATTCAATGATGATTAATTATATTGAACTTACAAAAGTCCAACATAATATAGCAAAGTACACCAAGTCTTGAGTGGCTTTGATTGCTCTGTGGCTATTGAGCTCTGTTCTACACTATTTTGTAGGATTGAGGAGCGAATGGACATGAAGGTACTGATCAATTTCAGGTTCTAATCGACTTTTTTTTTTTAGATGACTGGACTGGAAGAGGTTATTAATGTTTTTAGGAACATAATTCGGATTAGTGTTGGGTTTCTTTTTGTGGGGCTGGCAGGGCTGGTCGGGTAGGCCAGTTTCGTGGGTGCCAGCCACGGCTGGATCTGGCCTGCCCGGCCGGCCTGGTTGGCATTGTGAATGGCATGGGGGGGGGGTTCTTAAAAAAGAAAATGGGGAGGGTGGGGGTTGAACAACAGATGCAACAATTTGGGGAATTGGCAGAATGACTAAATTTGGGATATAATTAAATGTATTGGGGAACCAAATGTGTAAAAAAAAACAGCAGTGAAGAAAGTATACGGATCGCCCTGTGTTGCTGGCCCGGCTGGTATTGTGTGGCTATTTTGTGGGGCTGGCTGGGCTGGTCGGGTAGGCCAGTTTCGTGGGTGCCAGCCATGGCTGGATCTGGCCTGCCCGGCCGGCCTGGTCGGCTTTGTGAATGGCATGGGGGGGGTTCTTAACAACGGGGAAACAAATGTGTAAAAAAACGCCAGTGAAGAAAGTATACGGATCGCCCTGTGTGGCTGGCCCGGCTGGTATTGTGTGGCTATTTTGTGGGGCTGGCTGGGCTGGTCGGGTAGGCCAGTTTCGTGGGTGCCAGCCATGGCTGGATCTGGCCTGCCCGGCCGGCCGGGTCAGCATTGTGAATGGCATGGGGGGGTTCTTAACAACGGGGAAACAAATGTGTAAAAAACGCCAGTGAAGAAAGTATACGGATCGCCCTGTGTGGCTGGCCCGGCTGGTATTGGGTTTTGTATGCTGAGGCCACAGTTTGAGTTTACTCAAGAGATGTTCCTATATGACATGTTCTTTCCCTAAATGTTTGTCTAGAGTTGTGTATTCTAGTATTTTACAAAAGTTTTGTTTTAACCCAATTCTTTATTGACAAGTGTTTTGTTTTTGTCATATGTAATTTTTGTAATGTGTTATGGTACTGAACAGTGTTTTAAACTGTGCTGTCATGTTTGTTTACCTCTGTGTGTTATGTTATGCTGCCTGTTATGTCAATGTGTTTATCATATAATCAGCAGGTGGTACTGAACAGTGTCTTAATTGATTACACTCAAATTATCAGCATGAGCTGATAATGGCATGTGGTGCCATCAGCTGCGTGTCTGAAAAATTAAACGTTAAAAGAAAGTTGACTCTTCTCTCTGTGGTAAAATGCTTAATTTATGTATTTTATATTGTATAATCTGTATACATTTTATAATCTGTTATATTCTTTGACCAATATTCTGATTGTGTAGTACCAGTCTCAACTACATTGTTGTATATGGGTTTGTAAAATGGAACAAGTATTTGCAAGAGAAATTCAGCTAACTAAAACATGGTGTCCAAACACACAAATTTTACAGCGGAAAGTGTTTGTTGGTGGTAGTCATACACCTTGGGTTGGCCAAGGTCAAATATAAACTGGTCAGTAGCACATAATGTAACCCATGTCTAAATTAAAAGGACAATAAATTGGCTATATTTAATCAGATCTATCTCGGACAGATATATCTGAGTGATTGAATACTTAGAAGTAAAAGTACAATTCGATACAAGGTCTGCAAAGGGGATTTTAAACCCAATAGAAAGCCTATGGCTTGTTTCCCATTGGGGTCCTTTGTACTGAATTCATCAAAACATTTAATGACAGACAAATATACAATACTAAACATATAAACAGCTTAGAAATCAAAGACATATGTGCAGTTAACAGTTTGGAGGGGCAGGCATTGACTTTTTAACCTGTTTTATTGATCTAGATACAGATAAATATCTGTCCATCTGTCTAACATTAGCCATACTAATAATGTTATAATCGTGTAGCCTACAGCAGTGATTCTCAACCATTTGAATGCCAAGGACCCCCAGTTTGATATTCATCAGGCCACGGACCCCCATTTGAAACGATTTTGATCTCTTGGACCCCCAATCTATACTGTAGTATCATCAGTGTTAATCTAACTCTGAGAGCATACAAATGGACCCTGGACCCATTTGGTTCCATTTGTAGGCCTACATTCAGAGTTACAGACACATAAGGGTCCATTTGGTTCCTACTGTAAGTATCAATAATTTAGCTGGGGACCCCCTGAACCCGCTCAAGGACCCTTGGGGTCCCCGGACCCCACTTTGAGAACCACTGGCCTACAGCATAATATCTATATATATAATTTTATTGTTTAATGAGGAAATCTAACATGCTGTATGTCTATGACCTGCTGAGCTTAACTGCTTCATCGTTGCAGACGGCAGTGCTTTCTACGGGCATAATATTGTCAAACCCTTACACTGATGACTGACAGGGCATTAGTGAAAGCAGCTACCAGTTATTTGAAGATATTAATCTGTTCCGCTATCTAGGCCATTTAAATTGTAGGCTACTGTGTGGAAATAACTGCAGTGTGTATTTATGTATAGGCTAGTAATGGTAACAGCCAGGATAGGTGGGCACCAAAACATTCTGGGCACTAGGGATAACTGGGCACCTTGGATGAGTGGGCATTAGGGCACCGGGAAAACAGGTGTTAATAATCATTGTTAATAAAGAATTCAATCTCACAGGCAGTGCACATATAGTACCCACTCTTCCTGGTGCCCAGATGTTCCTAGTGCCCACCTATGCTGTGAGCGACGCCTAGCGACGCGAATGGCTCTCAAGTCTCAACCCAACTTTCCAAGTTCGAATTCTAGGTAGATTTTTTTCTGTTTTCCTATTCCGTAATATTGCTATTAATTAATCATGCTGCAACTAAATAATATAAATGTTACACACATTTTGGATGAAAAAACACATGTCTAAATGATAAGAAGAGAATCACGTAGGCCTATATCTGCCCGTCCGACAGACAGACAGACAGACAGACAGACAGACAGACAGACAGACAGACAGACAGGACAGACATAGATCTGTCTGTCTTCTTATTGACGTAACCATGGTAAATATAATTAGCTTGCATAATGTTAATAGCCTAATATAATAATATAGCCTATCATAATTATGTTTGTTATAACCGTGTAGCCTACAGTATAATATATTTATATTATCTATCTATCTATCTATATATCTATCTATATATGTCCATCTGTCTAACATTGATGTAGCCATAGTAATGTTATAATCATGTAGCCTACGGTAAAATACATTTATATTTTATATATATATATATATATATATATATATATATATATATATATATATATATATATAAACATACACTTTTATTTTTAAGTCCTAAATCTACTTCCGCTTCTGTTCTAGTCTTTACAGTATCTTTGATTAAGATCGAGAAATGAAAGAATGAAAAAGCAAAACCCTGTTTTCTTACGTTTCATTTTTTATTTTTTATTGAAGAATGAAAATTGAAAGACGGGAGCGAAACGAACGTAACTTGTGTTAAAATGAAGAATGAAAAATGCAACACGGGAGCGAACGGGAGCGAAAGAACCGACATGACCCTAAATGAAAAACGAAAAATTAAAAACGAGTGCAACGGGCGGTTTTCCGTTTGTGGTTTCCAAAAGAAAATCCAACTGCCAGAACGTACACGGACCCAAGATAGCGCATGAGCTCTTTCTTTGTAGTTGGAACCGGATACTGCTCAACAGCATGAACTTTGGCACCAACCGGACACACTTGGCCCTGCCCAACCACTCGACCGAGGCAGGTCACTGTCACCCTTGCAAACTCACACTTTGCAAGATTGACAGTGAGCCTTGCCTCCCTCAAGCGGTTGAACAGTTCCCGAATGCGTTCTATGTGAACCTCCCATGTGTCTGAATAGACAACTACATCGTCCAAATACACTGCACACCCCGGCATATCCCAAATCACTTTATTCATAAGCCGCTGAAAGGTAGCAGGCGCATTTCTAAGTCCGAAAGGCATGACCTTGTATGAATAAAGACCATTAGGCGTTATAAAAGCGGCTATCTCACACGCTCGTGCTGACAGAGGTACCTGCCAGTATCCCTTCAATAGATCGAATTTACTCACAAACTTCGCGGAGCCCACCTTCGATGCAGTCTTCCATTCTAGGAAGTGGAAAAGAGTCGGGTTTAGTGACATTATTCACTTTACGGAAATCAGAACAAAAACGAAATGTACTGTCTGACTTGGGAACCAATATACAAGGTGAAGCCCAACTAGATGCACATGGCTCTGCAATGCCATTTGTTAGCATGTAATTGACCTCTGCTTCTAAATATTGACGCTTATCCGCATTCACCCTGTAAAATCTCTGTTTTATTGGCTTTGCATCGCCAATGTCAATGTCATGTTCGATTAAATGAGTACAACTCGGTGTATCACCAAATAGGCATGGAAACTCCCGGATTAAACCCGCAAGTTCCCCCCGGCCTGTGGCAGGCAAATGAGCCAACAGTGTATCGAGGCACGCAAGCGCTTCTGAATTTTGCAGCCGCCCGTGCACCAACGCTGAATCAGGTGTACCCAACCCATCTTCCTCTACCTCCCGACTGGGAGACAACACCGGAACCGCCATGCAAACTGCATGATCCAAGCCAACCTCTGGCTGCACACACAACACCGGTGTCTCAGAAGTGCGTGCATAATAAGGCTTAAGCAAGTTTACATGGCAAAGTTGGGTTGGTTTCTTACGTTTCGGCGTTGAAATAATGTAATTTTGCTCGGAAACCTGCTTTACCACATTGTGTGGACCTGTGTAAAGCCGATGACGAAAACCATTAACATAGTCAATCAAATTTTTGGGAGGCTGTGCCTCTATCCATTCTCCCGACAGCGCAGCTAAGGGACCTCTTACTGTATGAGCAAAGACCAGCTCGTTTGGACTGAACCCTGTGCTCTCCTGTGTTACCTCCCTAGCAGCAAGCATCAACCACGGCAGACCCTCTTCCCAATCTTCACCTAGCTCAGTGCAGTAGGCGCGCAAGATGGCTTTTAGCGTTTGGTGAAAGCGCTCTAACGCCCCCTGACTCTGAGCGTGGTATACAGATCTCCGATTGTGGCGGACATGTAGCTGCTTCAGATCCTGGGAAAACATGTGAGAACAGAAGTTCGATCCCTGGTCAGATTGGAATCCCAAATATAGAAATAAACTGAGAAAGTGCACGTACCACCGACCGAGTGGTAATGGTGCGCAGAGGATATGCGGCAGGATAGCGAGTTGCTTGGCACATTACCGTTAACAAATACACTGCTCCTGACTTTGAACGTGGTAGAGGACCCACACAATCAATTATTAGATGTTCAAACGGCTGGCTAATGGCAGGTATGGGATACAATGGGGCTGGTTTCAGCTTCTGATTAGGCTTGTCAGTTAACTGACATGTATGGCACGTTTTGATAAATGCTGACACATCTCTCTTCATTCGTGGCCAAAAGAAATGTCTAAGAAGCCTGTCATAAGTTTTCCTCACACCAGCATGTCCAGAATTCATCATGAGCTACTTTTAACACTGACTGGCGAAGTTTGACTGGCAACACAATTTGGAACACTGGTTCACCCACAAACCTTCCCTCATGTGGCAGCCACTTTCTCACCAACAAGGAGTCCTGCAGAAAATACCCACAAGCACTGTCAAGCATCCTCTGGCCGTATCAGCGGCACCAGCTCCGTCAGAGAGGGGTCAGCCTGCTGCTCAGCAACCAGATCTGAACGTGTTATGGACAATGGAAAATTAGCAAGAGGTATTGAAAACTTTTCAGATACTTTAGTCGTAATCGATTCTTGTGACTCAGATTTCTCTTTTAACTTAGCCATTGCACGTGTCACCGCACAAGCTGTAAAAACCTCTGGGAAGTCACGTTCACTTTCATCCGTTTCCCCGTTACCAGGGCAACGGACGTCACCACTGCCGGCGGCGGAACCTGCGCCCACACCCGAGCACCCAACAGGTCGTTACCTAGGATCACCGTCACCCCTGGAATCGGCAGTGCTGGGCGCACGGCAAGCTTTGCTTCTCCCTGAAACAGTACACATTTGAGCACCACTTTATGCAAATGAACCAACAAGACATTCATGTCTATGCCCCGGATAGTCACCGCATCACCCGTGTCAGAATCATTAGTTAAAGGAAGAACACCAGCCTGAATAAATGAGTCAAAAGCCCCAGTGTCCGTCAGGATAGTTACAGGTACTTCTTCCCCACCTTGCACCAAAGACACAGACCCTTTCATGATAAATGGACGGTAAGAATTCAGTGCTGCAAACGATGTATCTTTGTTTTGACCGAGATTAGGTGATACACAAGTGGACACCGGACGAATTGGAGCGGCCAAGCCAGCTCCTTTTGGTTGCGAATTTCCTGCATTGAAAGGTCTAGTCCTGGGGGATCCGTTTAACATAAAACATTCCGTTTCCAGTGACCCCGCTTATGACAGTAATTGCAAACCTTCTCCGGCTCACGCAAATTACTGCTGTTGTTAGTGTTGCTGTTGCTTTTAACTTCGACAGGAAGAGGTTTATTAAATCAGCCATAAGACTCCTTGGCAACATAGTTGCCACCGCCTGCCTTAAACTCTCCACGGTGCGTTAGGACATAGTCATCGGCGAGCGGTGCGGCGTCCGCCGCGTTGCTCGCCTTCTGCTCAGAGATATAAGTCGCCACTCGAGCAGAATGTTTAAACTGTTCCAAAATCATCAAATCACATAACTCTTCAAAATATGTTACCTCCGAGGCGTTACACCAACGGTTAAAGTAGTTCGTCAAATCACGTGCAAATTCCAAATGACTGTTTCCCATGTTTTTTTCCAAGACTTAAGCACCGCCTCTTTAACCAGAGAGTATTTTTGACTGTCGGCAACACTCATAGCCGAATAAACCTCTTGCGCTCTGCCTGTTAATACGCATTGTAACATCAACGCGCGCGCCGAGTCAGGCCATTTACGCATGTCGGCCACACGCTCACACATTGTAAAGAATGCCTCAGGGTCACGTTCAGAAAACTTGGGCACCAAACGTATATTTCCATTTACATTAAACTCCCCCATGGACTGTCCTGCAGGTTCTGTAGATACTATTGCATCAGCTGAAATCTTACCGTCTCTTATCAAGTCTAACCTGCACTGCTCTACTTGAACTTTTGCCTGTTCAGTTTGCTGTTTCATTTTCTCAATTGCATATTGCGTGTCTAGCCTCACTTTGTCCTGCTCCGCTTGCAACTTTGCTTACAACGTCATTAGTTATTTTTGTTGGTCGAATGTCAACCCTGGCATCAATACAGGTAACGGCACCGCCGTTGCCGCCTCTAATTGGGTAGGTGAAGTATTTTCTGGCTCTTCATATTCCTTTAACAAATTTGTTTCAAATAAATGTACTCTTAACACTGCCACCAAGGTCTCCTTTAATTTCTTGTCACCTGCCTCAATTTTAATCTTAAAATGCTCTGCTATTTTAAGTAACTGGTCTTTGGTGCACTGAAGTAACAGTTCCTCAGTAGGAGAACCCAAAAATGCCTCTAGGGTACACATCCTGGCTAATGTGCGCTAAGTTAGCCACCCAGCTGGTAAACAAAACAAAATACAAGTGCCCCTCTGCTCTATTTAATCCCCAAACTAACTCCACCCGTCTTCATGCCGGTTTGCGGAAGGTATTTATGCACTGAAGGCCACCGCAAAGGCCTAGCTCATACCAAGGGGTAGGAAAAACAACCAGGAACTGGCGACCTGCATCCAGCCCTTAGCTGTGCCCCCGAGACAGAATGTGCACGCACCGGTACACACCCGCTACAGCCGCACCTTGCACCTAAACCACCCCCCGGCCTAACCCTGCGACCTAATCTTTTTTTTCCTTCTTTAACTTAGCAGCACCAATACCAGGAAAAAACTCCCCCCCGTAGAAACTTAATCAAATCTGTAAATTATCAAAATCTAAACAGATTAAACAGATTAAATTCAAACCAAAGAAATTAACTGCATCTCCCAAGCAAAGTCCAGACAAAAACAAGCATGTAACAATGCTTTGTCTCTACTCACCGGACCGTTGAACCAACCGGACAAGGGAATCCCCGGATTGATTCCCAAATGACACTCCTTTCAACAAAAAAAACACGGCGCAAACAAGCCCTTAATCAACTGCCAATTTGGCCAATTGACCCCTGCGTCGCAGCAAACAAATGCAGAAGGCCGAGTCACTTGACTCACCAAACTTACTGCACACTCAAAAGTTTTACGGAATGAGCCCCCATTTTGTTATGACCCTGGCCTAGGGGGACCAGGGAACACAACAAAAATACAGGGGAGACGCAGTTTTCAAAGAATATAGTGTTTTATTAAATAATCAAAATGAAAGAACAAATCATGAATTAACAGATGAGGTGTGGAAATCAGTAAAGTCAGTAGTGTAATGCGTGTATGCATGAGTGGAGTATGTAGTGTGTGTGTGTTGCATGTGTGAACATATATGGGGAAACAAGGAGGTGTAGGCTGTGTGAGGAGCAAATAAACTGAAGGAGAGAAAGAAGACTGGGGAGGCAGGGTTTTATAGGGCGTCGACACCCGGGCCCAGGTGCACGCCAATCTGGCTGATTGCCAACTCATCTCACTGCTCCCCAAGTCAGGAACCAATGAGAACACAAATGAACACAAAGCAAACCATAACCATATAACCTACGAGTGACACATATTATCATACTATACAGGGAACCGTCACAATATGTACTGTATATCAACAATGAAAACAGTAATGAATATGTCTACACACTTTGCATATAAATGAATATACTGTATGTACTGTATCAACAATGAATATAAGAATGGGCTTCAGAGTGGGCTTCATCCTACTTCACGCTGAAATCTCACGTCTGGTCGAGACCAGTTGTTGACTTTGGCTGCGCCCATTTATTCCATTCTAGACCTGCAGAGCAACATTGTCTGACTGTCTGACAGGCATGTGGACACATAATCCACTCCTAAATGTATATCTACACTAATAAATAATCCCTGTGAAAATATAACATTGTATAAAGTAATTTAAACAAACTGCTTTAACAGTCATGTAGATAAGATTGTAGATCTGGCTGCATTGAAAATAGTCTGGGAGGGTTAGCGTCGGAGCTTGGACAGCAGGGGCGCGGCTACTGCGTTGTGATTCAAATCAACAGCCAATGAAGAAAAGGGGATCCACATGCAGTGGGTGTTGCATCTAAATAGGATCGACGGGAAGCAATTTCCCGTTGAGAAATTTCGGCCGCCATTGTTGTGTGCTGCTGTTTGCCTCTCGTCGGACTTTTTAGACGAGTTGCACAGCTCTCAGACCGGTAAGAGGCGTGTCCGCTCAGATTCTGAGCGTAAGGTACATCCCGCCCACAAATACCAGGGCACTGGCCCAGAAGTTCCTCGCCAGAGCTCGCGAAAACTTCTGGGAACTCAGATTACATTGAAAATAGCAGATGTACAAGATCACAAGCCAGCGTCGCATCGCGACGCGTTGTGAGCTTGTAGATCTGCTATTTTCAAAATATACAGCGCTTCTGCGAGAGCACAGACCGGTGCAGCGGCGCGGAGGGTGCTGTCATATTTTCATGGCCACCTGCCGGGAGATCAGACATTTAACCCATGGTCCAACACACACCAGCCTTCATCCATTAATGTTCTCTCCAGGCTATCCCTCATTCATGCGGAGCGGGACGGGACACCGCCCGCCCGACGGTCCTATTCTCACTGGGAAATGGGAATAGCCTACATGACTGCTTTATTTAAGTGTAACTCGAACGCGCACTGCTCGGTATGGGTTAAATAAATTAATATACAAACGTATTCCATTCATGGCGATGTGATTGGTATCATAAGATTGTACCGCTACGGTAGAGATTACATGAAAGACACAGCTGGGCGGGCGGGTGTGTGTGTGTGTGTGTGTGTGTGAGAGAGAGGGGCGTGTGCGTGTGTGGCGAGGTGAGCGGGGGAAACGCTTTATTATTGGCTTTTCATGGTGTCTTCTTAGGTCGTATTCTGGTTCTTCAATCTTCATGTCGTAAAATTGGGGCGTTTTGAGAATATTTAAGGGTGTGTTATTTAAATGACGCTCGGTTTCATATACACTCTCTCACACACACACACACACACACACACACACACACACACTCACACACACACACACACACACACACACACACACACACACACACACACACACACACACACACACACACACACACACACACACACACACACAACGCCTGGAGGAAGAGAAGGCTGCATGGGCCCACTTGGAGGTGCAGGGATCACAGTGGAGAGGTAATTCAAAGGACAGAGTGGGAGAACAGACGAACAGACAGACAGACAGACAGACAGACAGACAGACAGACATTGAGGACATAGTGTGTGTATCTTTTAAGCAGATTGGCGATGAGAGTTGTGGTGTGATATACTAGCCTGGCATTGGCCGGACTGATAACATGGAATGATCGGGCAAATCAGTGACTGCGTTTCAACTGCTGTCCGTATTACAGTGAAAAGCATCAAAATATTTTTCTGATTTCTCATACTCGCTCCTTATTTGCCGAAGTCCAGACTGATACCGGGGAGGAACGTGAGAGTGAATCCATGTTATCAGTCTGGCCAATGCCAGGCTAGTGATATACTGTATGTATGTATGCATTGTGCATTATGTAGATTATCACCCAGGCCTGCGAGGGTGATAATTTGTTTAGCATTTACCCATAGCTTTATTTAGTTATAATGTGAAAAGAGCCTGACGGCTTAACCTTTGACATGAGTTCCTTCTCCACACACTGTTCATGGTGACACTATTAAGCCTGCAGTGGCACTTTAGCTTGAGGCCGATTGGTCAGCTACTGCCCAGATATCGGCTGATATCGGTTAGAATATTTCACTCGCACTATTTAATATGATTAATATAACACCTTGGAGAACGGGTGATGTGGCCAAGCTGTTTTCCAAATTAATGTCGATTTCTATACACACACACAAGTAAACAAATCAGTGGGCCAGCTGTTGCAGGAACCCCCAGACGAGACTGAGATCCAACCAGACAATGGACCTGCTTCGCATTCATACAGAATCTACATTTTACACTGGAGAGCTGCCCATTTCAACCTGCACCGTTGGCCACTGCTTAAGCCTGATTTACACTATAGTTGTACATGTCTTGCGCTGATAATAGCGGATACATGCTGTGAGCTTATTGTGGGCTGCACATTCGGTGCATTTACACGTTATGCACAACAACGTATAGCTTTAGAGTCACAATGCAATTAAGGCGCATGTGCCTTGCTCGAGAGCACCTTGACAGCAGCTGTCTATAAGCCACAACACGTTCTGTTCTCCCGCCCTCGTTTTTTTTCCTCAGCTGTTTTGTTAACCTATTAAGACCTGGAACGCATCTGATTTTTTTTTATTTGAGCTAAAAGGCATTATTTTACATTCAAAAATAGCAGATATACAAGTTCATAGCGCGGCACCGAGTGCTGCGCTATGAGCTTGTAGATCTGCTATTTTAGAAAAATAGAGAAAATGTGTGCAAATCTTTGAATATAGGCCTATATATTCTTAAAGCGAACATTTTTGACTCAAATCTTTGTTTCTGGGGGTCCTTGGAACAACATATTTCGGGGATCCGCGGCCAAATACATATAATTCTGGGGGTCCTTGACATGAAAAATATTGAGCACCACTGATATAAATTTAGAAACGTTTTTTCAGAAAACTGTTGGGATTTAGAAGACATTTAGAATCGGCTTCAGATCTCAATGGGTTAAGGTGCATGTAGCCTCGGAAACCCATGCCTTTTGTTTCAAAAGAAAAAAAGGCTGGGAGAACGTTGCAGGAACGTGTTGTTATCTCCTAACCATTCAGAGTGCAGAGGGGCGTCGCTCTAAATTTGGTGACGTCAGCGTGCTCCGTGCACAGGCCGGGGGGGGGGGGGGGGGGGGGGGGGGGGACATAGATTGGTGAAGCAATAGGAAGCGGCATTGGAATCCAGCGCCTGGGTTTGGATCCGCCCTTCAAGACCATCGATTGTCAGGGTGTGTGTGTGTGGGGGGGGGGGGATGTACGGGGGGGGATTGATATGCCCCATGCCACGCAGACACCTGACTAATTTCATGCAGCCATTCAAATTACTGCTTCTTTTGGCTCGTCTTGTGCTTCCTGCACGCTCCTCCGCTGAGCGCGCGCTCACAAGTAGTCCAGGCGTTTCGGGCCATATTTTGATGGAATCGTGCACTTTACAATACAAGCATGAAATTTGGCACACAGTTAGGGCATGCCATAAGGAACATTTTTGGCTATAGGGCCATCGCAGATTTGTCCTGTGGTAACCATGGCAGCCATTTTCCAAAATGGCCTCCATCTGCTGTTATTTTACCAATAACTCAGGTGCTAGACCGCCTAGGATATTGATTCTGGTGACTAATCCTACATTTTCATGTATGAGGAATACAGTGGTACTATTTAGAATTGTGCTGTGGTAACCATGGCAGCCATCTTTCAAAATGGCCACCACCTGCTGTCATTTTAACAATAACCCAGGTGCTAGACCACCTAGGATCTTGATTCTGGTGACTAATCCTACATTTTCAAGGATGAGGAATACAGTGGTACTATTCACAACATGCTAGTAACTACCTAACTAACTACAGTACATGAGGAGGCTGATACTCGTGTCATATTACACCTAGAAGATGCTGTGAAGGAACCCACTGAGCCATAGTCGTCTATTAGACCTCCGTCTAAAACAGGGTTATAATTGGTCTACTGGTGAAAGTTTTTTAGCGGTCTAGGCTTAGCCTAGACGTTGATTAGCTGTTTTTGAAGCATCTGTTTATAGACCGTCTATATTATAGACGTCATTTCAACGTCTATAATATAGACGGTCTATAAATAGACGTTTAAAAAACAGCTAATCAACGTCTAGGCTAAGCCTAGACCACTAAAAAACTTTCACCAGTAGACCAATTATAACCCCGTTTTAGCCTACCCCATAGACGTATTTTATTCAAAAAATGCTCAGTGGGAAGGGTATAGCAAGGTGACAATACAGTAACGTCAGCCCAACGCCTCCACTTGACTGAGCTGTGGGTTGCTTTTAGAACTGGGAAAAGTTTCCGTAACTTGGCAGCTCATGAGATGGCAAGGGCATTAGGCCCAGATCGATGCTTAGCCTTACCCATGTTCCATGCCTTTACTGGATGTGACACAGTGTCATCTTTTGGAGGCAGAGGCAAGAAGACGGCATGGGAGACCTGGAAAAACTATGGTGACGTCACACGTGCCTTCAGTTCCTTAGCAGCCATCCCAGACAAAATAGATGACTGGATGGAGCCTCTGGAGCGATTTGTGGTATTGCTCTATGACCGCACTAGCGGCCAGGCATCAGTGAACGGGCACGGAAGCAGCTATTCACCCAGAAGGGCAGAACAATTGATGGACTCCCCCCAACACGAGCTGCACTGATTCAACATACAAAGAGGACAGCCTACCAAGCTGGCCACTGTTGGGGACAGGCGATGGTTGCAGCCCCTGAACTCTCATCCCTAGCTGAATGGGGGGGGGAAGAGGAAGGAGACAGGTGAATACAAATAATTGAATCCACTTCTTTACACTTGTAAACCTGTGATCTGACAATAAAGCTGATTCTAATTTTGACAGGAGGATGGGAAGTGCACTGGACCACACAGAAGCGAGCCTGGCCTTTCGGGAACTCCTCCGCTGTGGTTGCAAAAAGGGATGCAGTGGACAATGCAGATGTGTTAAGGCAGCACTTCAGTGTACTGCCCTTTGCTACTGTGGTGGACTGTGCAACTAACATTGTGTAGATTATCTGGCTTTATTGAATAGACCCCTTAACAGACGACGTCACACTGATAAGAACCAGTCTGCGCGGAACCAGTATGCGCGCAATGAATCCCATTCTATCAGGTCTCGCTAGGACGCTCCTCACTAGCCAACACACAAGAGGGGGTTGGGGTGTGCTGAAATCACCGCACCCCAAAACAACAGGTTGAGAATTGATTGCGTGACACAATCACCTGTGCGTCCAGTCTCAATGTTGGTAAACAAATAATTGGTCTATATGTCATTAGGCTATGACTCATGAGTACTCTGCCTTTGTTGTGTCTTATAGTCCATTGAAAATAATTATGCAATACTACTACTACGTGTCATTTTGAAAACATGTACTGTACTACACCATTACATATTTTGATGGGTTTACTATGATTTAATTAACTGAATCCCAGATATATGTAGTTAGGTAGTAGCATGTTGTAAATAGTACCGCTGTATTCCTCATCCTTGAAAATGTAGGATTAGTCACCAGAATCAAGATCCTAGGTGGTCTAGCACCTGAGTTATTGGTAAAATGACAGCAGGTGATGGCCATTTTGAAAGATGGCTGCCATGGTTACCACAGCACAATTCTAAATAGTACCACTGTATTCCTCATACTTGAAAATGTAGGATTAGTCACCAGAATCAAGATCTTAGGTGGTCTAGCACCTGAGTTATTGGTAAAATAACAGCAGATGGAGGCCATTTTGGAAAATGGCTGCCATGGTTACCACAGGACAAATCTGCGATGGCCCTATAGCCAAAAATATTCCTTATGGCATGCTCTAACTGTGTGCCAAATTTCATGCTTGTATCGTAAAGTGCACGATTCCATCAAAATATGGCCCGAAACGCCTGGACTAAAGAGCAGGTCAATGGAAATGAGCTACAGGCCTTTTTAAGAGGTAGCTTACACACAGTAGAAACATTTCCAAAGGGAGATAATAGATAGACACGGTTAGTTTAAAAATAAACGGAAACCCATGCCGTTTATTTTGCTACAGAGCGTTTATTCGGTCACAGGGGTCTCTCCAGCTCTTAAGTAAAGAGAATATAGTACATTTTCAGGTAGGTGACAACATTTAAGCCAATCAGGAGAGAGCACTGAAAATGCATTTTCTGTTTAATAAAGAGCTGGAGAAATATTGGAGACTTTACTGAACAAACACTCTATAGCAATTAGTACTATCAGAATATAGACCAATTTGCAATTATTTGAATAATTGCAAATCACTTACCCTGCCTTTAAATGTAAATATCAACATATACAGAGCAGACTATGGATCTATTAGGAGGAAAGCAGAGGAAGAGGCTGTTTTTCATCCTGTTACGTTGTGTTATAACCTGGAATCAAATTATTTCTCCTGTATGTACAAACTGCTTGCTTTCATATTCGCCTAAGGCGAGCCATACACTGATTATTTTATGTACGATTGTTTCCTTACAGGTCAGGGTCAGTTTGTTATCCTCTGTGTGTGTAGGCCTACTGTGTTGTAAGACGGGTTGTGGTTATCTCTGTTGTGATGAACTCGAATTGGGAAAAGACAATTAAAACCATAACAATAAGCACAAAATTGACAGGCAAAAGATGTAGAGGATCAAAAACATGTTTATCATTAGTTGAATAAAAGCATAAATCTGACTGCGTCCCTATAGGTCTATTAAAAAAAACGCATGTATTGTATAGGTCCATTGTCTGTCTGAGACTGTATTCACAAGCCATTTGGTCTGATTAGCAACACAAGACAAACATTTATGTACACCCATCCTAGCTGCTCTTCAGTCGTTTCCTTGATTTTAATATTTTATTGATGACTTTCGAAGCCCTGCAAGGCCAGGCTCCTAGTTACATTTTAGATATTCTGGTCCCATAGGTCCCATATGAGCCTGAGCGCAGCATTAGATCCTCAGATAGGGCCCTCTTGGTTGTTCCTAAAACTCGCCTCATTACCTGGGGCCATCGGGCCACGCAGGCTTTCAAACGCCCTGTCTGAAGATCAAAGGCTAGCGAAGTCAGTGTCATCTTTTAAATCCCGTCTCAAAATCTACTTTTATGCCGAGGCCTTTGAACAGTGCATATTTTAATACCTTTTTAACGCATGCAAATTTCCTTGTATGCCTTTTCATGTCTGATTGAAATAAATTCTTCACTGACGTTATGCTATATGATTTAATTTGTTATTTTATCTTCTCTTGCTGCATTTTTTTAATCTTGTTGTGTAAAGCGCTTTGCAACCCTGTTTGCAAAAGCACTATACAAATACATTTTTATTATTGTCACATTATTAAAGCTAATGTCCTGGGCCCAACTATTTAAAAGTGGATAAAGACCGCCCCATAAGACCAAGACGAAATTGCGAGACAGACGTATGAATTGACCCAGCCACAGACTTCTCTAATCTCTTGAATCCTAACATAGCCGATCTACAAGCTCACAACGCTGGCAAAAACCCAGACATGCTGACCTGTCGCTGGAATAGATAGTGGGTCTGACCACACGAGACGTGGGTTCATCCTCCAAGGTGCTCAAAGTTTCATGGAAATCTGCCCACCAGATTTTGCAATATCTAGTGTCCAGATGGAACGTTCGACCTAATAGGCTGACGGACAAAACTATAGGCCTACTAGCTAATTGCCACCCATCAAGGTTTGTGTAAGTATAATTTTACAAATACACATGTCCTAAAAGAGAAATCTCCACATTAATGAACATAAAATATTGTCTCAGACAGGGATGTGTTTTGAGATTCAACCATCAGACCTCGAGGATGCAGAGGGAAGCGTAACGATCAGTGTTGCCAGATTTGTTGACAGAGAGAAATAAGCAACCAGGTCTCTGAAAACAAGCCCAAAAGAAGCGACTAACACACAAGCACTTTAAACCTTTATACACATCAGCTATTTGAAAATAGCCGATCTACAAGCTCACAACATGTCGCAATGTGACACGTTGTGTGCTTGTAGATCCGCTATTAAAAACATCTGGTACGGGGGTCCCTGGCACAATTTTTTTTCAGATGGGGATACGCAGACAATTAAGTATTAATTTGGGGCTGCCTGACATGAAAATATTTGGCAACCACTGGTTTAAACAACATTTAGGAAACAAGCCCATTTAAAAACCGCAACCCGCAACTATCAATGTTTATAAGCAACTTTAAAGAAAAACAAGCCCAAAGTCGCTTAGAATACGCGGACATGGCAACACTGGTCACGACATGCAAGTGATGAACATTTAAGAGAGAAATATATCATTGTTCTCGCTCTACTGCTGCAGCATTAAAACATGAGCTCAGCAAAGGGGAAGTAAAACAATGATAATGGTATGGGGTGCTGACATGATACACATAATAATATTATGAACAACACACACACACACACACACACACACACACACACACACACACACACACACACACACACACACACACACACACACACACGTGCATGCATTATAGCACCGCCGAGGTATGTTAATTGCAGCAATTTGATCAATCCTAGAGGAATTCCAGTGCACTATTGATTTATTTATAGTGTAAACTGAATGGCAAACCCATCTATCTAATCAGAAAGACTTTTTGATTTGAATGAGTTGGACAGATGATTAAATATTCAAACATTCAGGGGGAGACCAAGACAGAGAGAGAGACTGAGACAGAGGAAGGTAGAAGAGACCTCGCTATAAATAAAGGAAGAGTGCAATGTCATTCAGAACAAAATGAACCATACATATTCTCCTCATATACATACTGTTGTAACGACCGGTGGGGCGAAGACCCCCAGGAATCGACGTGATAACATCTTAATGCAGGAAACACAGGTGTATTGCAGCGTTTGCATATCATGCTGTCGGGCAGAAACCTTGTATCTCCATATTTCAACGTTTGAAAATATTTCAATAATTATAATCTGTTGTTGTTTATTTTTTGCCCTAATTTGTCGTAAAACAGTGTCAAACAAGAGTGGCGGGTCTACAAGCTCACAATGAGTCGCCTCACGATGCGTTGTGAGCTTGTAGATTTGCTATTTTCGTGTTTCTGTGGGTTTTTTATAAAGACTGAACCAACGCCAAGTATTAACAAGAACTTGTGACTAATGACTACCTTGGATTAATTGGAACACAGCTTATTTTTTTCCATTTCCTGAAAAGTAATGGTTTTGGACATACAAGGTTTCCACCACATTAACAGCTCTAACATGGAATAGAGGGCGTGCTTGTGGCAACTACCCTTAACACCCATGGTTTCACACGCATATACTGTATCACGTATAACATCATACTATAATCATACTATCATACTATAATCATACTATAATTCTAGTAACCTCTGTAGTGGTGCGTGAGTGAAGATACCCGGTTCTCCTCACTGGCTGGACCAATTGCTCTGATTTTGCACACAGCCATTGACCATTACCATCTGAACGCAACTGTGAAGCCCGTTTTTCAATTTCATCAAATCTTAGCTTCTTATTAGCGTTTTTGTGTCAAACACTGTCGCCATGGTTACGGGGCTGCCCAGCTATGGGACGAACTGCCTCCCGGGTTGCCAGATCATGTGCGCATATCCCCCCACGGATGCGCTGCGCCGACCGGGTATGGTCTAGTTATCTTAAATGAAGGACATGACATGAAGCAACAACAACAACTCATTAATCCCCACAACGCGTTCTGAAAATAACAAAAACGGCACAATGAAAAACAATACTATAAACAATAAACGTGCATGTGTGCCCCGAGGCATTCTGGGAAATTCTGCCCAGCTGAGTTGGCCCTCCCCGGGATGCTACAGTGTGTGTGTGTGTGTGTGTCTGTGTGTGTGTGTGTGTGTGTGTGTGTGTGTGTGTGTGTGTGTGTGCAACACGGTCTCATTCCCAAGTCGGCAGATATAGTCTTTGGAGCCATCCCCCAAGACAGCACACCCTGCCGCCGCGGGCCGCCGCCGACGGCAAATACGACAAATAGATGGTGTGTGTGTGTGTGTGTGTGTGTCTGGAGTGTGTGTGTGTGTGTGTGTGTGTGTGCATGACCGCTCCTGGCAGTATGCAAATCAACCACTGGTCATATGATCTCATTGAAACGGCAGAACGTGCTAAAAAGCATATTTTAACTGCATTAGACCACACACGACCACCCACAAAAAAACAATGTATTATTCTGAGCATTTTCATACTATTTTGGTAATTCTTCGATTGCAATTTGTTGAGAAAGACCACGTTAAAATAACTTTCAAAACCGTGACGTCACGTTACATTATTGGTCGCATGCTTCCTTAAACGTCACAGTGACTGACGTTTGGTCACGCCAATCAGAGGAAGGTAAGGGCGGGTCTTTTGGCACGGACGGCGCTGTGATTGGCTGCTTCCTGCTGCGCGGGGGAAGTTGTATCATCATGTTTACATCCTTCGGTAAGACGACATGATTATACTCCTGACATCTATTTAAATAAATATATCGTTCAATATGCAGAACCCCGACCACTAAACTATACAGTAGAACCACTGCACGGGGTTGTTGTTAACATGTTGCAATGTGTACTGTAGCAAGCTAGCCAGTCTGTAAGTTTAAAACTGCTTTTCTTTAGACATAGCCTAGCTCTGTTCTCACCAAAACAAAGGTGGCTGTAGTGTTTACATGCTAGTGGGATAACATTCCACCACAAGCCTTAAACACACTTTTTGCCCAGAAAACATTTCACCTTCTAGGGACCTCAATTGATTGATTGAATAATTTATTAGAAGAAGTTTGCATAGGAACAGTTACAGTTTCATGACAGTACAGATTCACTGGTACAAAGTCAACTAAAAGGTTTAGCCCCAAGAAAGCATTACACTTGTTTACATTGAGGACCTTTTTAACCCATATAAATGAGGGTTTTTTTTTTTTTAACTATATACTATATTGCATTGGTTCTTAAAGTGAGGGGTCCTTGAGGGAGTTCCAGGTGGTCCCCAGCTAAATGATAGCCAGTAACCAAATGTACTCTTATTGGTATGTAACTTATAAAGACTAACAGGTCCATTTGGTCCCATGTGTAGGCTCTCAAAGTTACATTAACATTGATTTTACAGTAAAAATTGGGGTCTCAGAGATGCAATTAAATGGGGGTCTGCAGCCTAATGCATGTCAAACTGGAGACCCTGAAATTGAAATGGCATAGGTCAAATCCTTCAAGCTAGTTAGTGTCAATTTGGGGGTCCTTGACATCAAAAGGTTTGAGAACCACTGCTATATTGAATACATCTCATTAACAGTACTGGTATTACTGTCAAATCTTATGCTAACATAATGCTAACAACAAGCCCCAGGGCCTTGTTTTAATGTTGGTCCAAATGTGTACTAAATAAATGTGTTATACATATAATATGGTACCAGGGGTTAAAGTATTTTGAGAACAGAAACTATTTAAACACTTAATTCAAATGTAACATGGGGTAAGTGTTTTTTTTTCTGGGATATTCAATTTTTTTCTCAGGATTTCAGTGTATGCAGCTAATAAAGCTATTTTGATGTGTTTTAAGTCTTTATGAACAAGCACAAGATTCTGTATTGCTGGTTTAGGTCTATTTTTCCTTTTTTACATTCTGAATAGATTGTTCTCTCTTACAGAAAGATCCTTCCAACCAAACTCCAAACTCCTGAACAAACAAATTAAAACCAAAAGGCACTTTTAAGAGCCACTCAAAGATCAACCAGAAATCCGTCACATCGGGGTCAGTCTTGTTATACCTTTAACTCATTTTGACCTGAGGCTGATTTTAAAATTCACTTGAAATTTTCAAAAGCTTTTGCTGTCTGTGACATTGAATGATAGACGAATAGAACACAGTATTGAGCATAAGTTATCCAAAAACAGTCGTACAACAAGAAATACAAGTACAATATTTTGTATTTACATTAGAAAGGGGGAAATATACTCTACCAAGATAAAATCCTATGGGGAGCAAGCTATAAAAGTCGGTAGGCTAATATTGCTCTCATTGTAATAACCATGCTGACACTAGTCTTACGGTAATTAGTTGTAGTTATTATAAATGTTGAACAAGAACCTGTACAATAACAACCAAAACATCAACATCACTAATCTGTGCATTAAAGATGTATTGTGTATAGACTTATTTCCTGAAGCTTCTGTGGGTGCTGACATTAGTGTGTTGTCGCGTTTGCGAAACGGCGACACTGCATTTATGTCAGCCCCCACGGCAGCGCTCAGGAAATCAGTCTATAGCTTCACACAATCGGATGCCAAGTAGAAAATATGGCCTGACATCAGTCTATATAATAACTGACATTTTAGCCATTGCATAAGCATGTAAACTTGTTGAGGGTAGGCAATTCATATGATACGTGCTATAGGCTAAGGTAGGTACTGAGGAGCACAAACTGTGACGGGCAGATCGTTGTCCAGGGTGTTTTAGCAAAGGTTCTCTCAGCTTCCCTGTGTTTGTTCATCTGAGTAAGCAGGAGGGGTTGTAGGGTTCGTCAGGCTTTGAAGGTACATTTGCCAGGTAGGCCTCCCGCATCAATGTTTTCTACTAGTGTAGAAGGGGGAGACGTGAACATTTTTGCTGGTTGAAGATCAATGATGCTGCGGCATCCTACTATAATTCTAGTAACCTCTGTCCGTTTGTTTGTAGTGGTGAGTGAGTAGGTGAAGCTACCCGGTTCTCCTCAGTGGCTGGACCAATTGTTCTGATTTTGCACACAGCCATTGACCATTACCATCTGAACTTAACTGTGAAGCCCGTTTTTCAATTTCATCAAATCTCGGCTTCTTATTAGCGTTTTTGTGTCAAACACTGTCGCCATGGTTACGGGGCTGCCCAGCTATGGGACGAACTGCCTCCCGGGTTGCCAGATCATGTGCGCATATCCCCCCACGGATGCGCTGCGCCGACCGGGTATGTTCTAGTTCTAGATAATTTGGAGAGGCTTAAGTGCAAATGCCGGCAGGCCAGAAAGCAAAGGGTAAACGTTGAGTGTGTTTTCTTTCTTCCTGTTATAGCTGGTCCGAGTCAGATGGCTCATCCTGGTGGTTCCAGTCAGACACCTGACACTAGCTTTGAGGACTCTTTCACTCGAGATGACGTTGGTATGTATTTAATTAAGGCAAAGCAATATGTTCATAATTTATTGTAATGATCTTTTAATGGCTTTGAATGTTATGCCTTTGTATTTCACATTTGTCAGAATAAATGTGCAACCATCATTTTCACAGCCATTATATCATCTTATATTTTGATATCCCATTCTATTTTAACAGAGCGCTTCATAGAAGAGCTCCAGCAATCACTCAGCAATGTGTCGGGTGACATGGAGGCCGACCCAACCCCAGCTCGTCTCCTGGCTTCCTGTGACTGGAGCACACGTACTCGTGCTCTCTTGGAGAGTTGGCTGGCTGAGAGACCTCTGCTGATCAACAGCACTGCAGCAAAGGCAGATGTGGGCACACATATGTGCCAACAGTGTGCCACCGACGTAGCTGTTGTCTGTTGTCGTGGCTGTGAACCACGGCCGTTCCTGTGTTCTGAGTGTGATGTAGCCATGCATAAAGACACCAGATACGTGCTCCACAACAGGGATGCTCTGATTGGAGGGTTCTTCCAGCCTTTGCCTCCAACCACCTGCATTGTGGAGAAGGCTCATTGCCGCTGTGGTAAGTTCTTATCATCATTTTTTTTTTTTTTTTGAGTACACAATAACTTAGCTCTGGTCCAGAACGTCAGCGATTTCACAGTAACGGTCTGATGGGCAGCTGACTCAGACAGGACCAGGGATTTCTCTGCCCTACCCCTTGTTTAGGTGTGCAGTTAAGTAGTTTTGTTTATTTTGACTGAAGTTTAGCCCTTATAGGGCAGTTAGTGAGAACCCACTGACACTCTGGACCAGAGATAACCATAATCCGAGAGACTCCTTAAGCTCATCAGTTTGATAGCTTTAACCCATTAAGACCTTTACACGATGTCTTCTAAACAGTTAACACAGATTAAACAATCACTTTTTGGTTTTGTCTTATAGCTATTGAATCTTTTTAACCTTTCTTAAGTAAAGACTCACTCTCTTCAAGTAGTTCCAGCAATCTAAATGTTCTGTTTCCCAATAGACTGAAATTATCTAAATTCAATAGTGTGGTATTTTTTCAGATCGCCTTGTACCTGTGCGGATGCCAGACAGGGTTACATGTCGCCTTTCCGACATGTCGCCTTTCCGACGTTAACGAACCCTATACCTAACCAGTTCGATGATCAAGCATTCTTAAAAATGCCTGACAGGACAAACCAGGGGAAGCCATCTTCATTTTCTCAAATGAAAAAAAATCCGAGTCATAGACTGCAGCAAACTGAAGGGGGGTGGCAGGCCAGTACGTATATATATATATATATATATATATATATATATATATATATATATATATATATATATATATATATATATATACTGTATACTGCTGCTGGGGTGGATGACCTAATTCGCAGGAACTACTGGCCTGCCACCCCCCTTCAGTTTGCTGCAGTCTATGACTCGGACATTTTTTTTTCATTTGAGAAAATGAAGATGGCTTCCCCTGGTTTGTCCTGTCAGGCATTTTTAAGAATGCTTGATCATCGAACTGTCCACTTTGGTCGTGTGAGTATTTATATAGCCTTCAGAATATCTTTCTTCATTTTGTCATTGGGTGCACATTATTAGCTGTTTGTTTCCCTCTTCTGAAATAGACTGGGAAGATCTCAACTGATACCTTCCTGAAAAGCTATTTTCAGTGGCAGGTGGCTCAGTTTGCGATCCAAAACATCTGCAAGGAGCAACCCTTCACATGCCCAGCATGCACCCCAGACATGGTTTCCATTTCGGTGGATGGAAATAGAAAGCTTTATCGCTTTAAGAGCGCAGCCAGGTACTTCAAAATTAGTGTTAATGTAACCACATTCATATTACCAAGAAAACAAAAGACTTGTATTATTTGCACCAAAGACCTGAAACTGTAAGATATTGAAAAATATTGAATAAACTTACTGTCTTTCTTTCTTAGATCGGAGGAACAGCCACTCTTTGAGGGACTCTTCATTGCAAGGGATGAAGATGTGGCCAGCTTTGTGGACTACATTCACCAGTCTACCGATCATGTAAGATTGCATACTATAATTATATTTAAAACTGTGCTGTCCTATCATCTTTAGCTTATTTGTTCATCTTTTACTTGTTTCACTAATTAACTGTACAGTATCTCTTTCATCCTACAGAAGTATTTATATATTCTGTAACTTGCGGACCCACTTGAAAATGAGATTGTTTACCTCAAGGTGCTATTCCAATAAAGAGCTTCATGATTCATATTTTAACAACTACAATAAGCTCATACGAATTTATTTTCATCATCCATTTTCAATATTGTAGGTCTCAGAGGCGTATGTGGTGGTCAATGGTCTGCTGCGAAGGAGGTTGCGAAAAAGCACATAAGCAACGTTGATGAAAGCGGAATCGTACACGCCGTTTGCCGCCACGGAATAACCCTGTCTGCTCTCAATATGAAAGGCGGGGAAATATATGCATACCCGTTGTACCTACAGAAGCAGCTGGCTACTAAGCCAATCCAGTTCTTCTGCACAGATGTGGCGTGCAAGTACTATCCCTACCTGGAGAAGGTTGCCAGGAAATGTCCTGAGCTACAAAACCTGCTCAGCATGAAGCCCCTTCTCTCTGTGTTTCATGCCAAGGCTCATGACTTCAAGTGTGAGGTAAGGAAACATCATGTGGTGTTATAGATTTATCAGAATGCCAGCACATGAAGATACAACAAACTCCCAGTTGCACTTAGAACAACAGACTCACTCCCTAAATTCCGCCATGATCTAAAGACCACCTATTCACACTCCACTTTAGCCCTTTGATTAGCCTAGTTTATTTTTATTATTATTATTATTATTATTATTATTTTTTTTTTTTTTTTTTTTCCCTGCACTTGTATAATTATGCGGCATTACCTGCTTATTGTCCAACTGTTTCTTATTCTTTATTAGCCTATTATGTCTTTGCAATTGATGTATTATGATGGTGTATTACCTCGCTTATTGTAAGTCGCTTTGGATTAAAAGTGTCTGCTAAATGCTTAAATTGTAAATTGATGTCAACATCATCTTTTTTTCCTATTTATTTTTTATTTATTTTTTACCCAGGTGAACTTGAGTGGAAGTCATCTGGAGGGGGCAGGGCTTACACTAGGGGAGGAAATCGAGATGACAAATGCGTTCCTCTCTAGGATTGGGGTGACCACCAAGCATATGTCAAAAGCTGGTGAGATGAAGTATAATAATACTTACATAAATTATGATAATGTTACCAACATTTTCATTTTTCAGCACAAACAGACAAGTGGACTCGCAGGACCATGTTCTGTAATCAGCAAAATATTTTCAATTTGGATCATATTTGCAATTTTGTATCAATTTATATTGACAGGAAGGACAGACATGTTGAGTCTGATGGCCATGCAGTGGAATCAGCACAAGATTGACAACTTAGCCACATCACTGTCTCGCCGATATCAGAAGGTAACAACATCAGTAATGCTCTTTGTTGTGTGTGTGTTTAAGGTGTTTAATATTCCATGTGGCAATATTTGACATGTTTGAGACAACATGTGTTTTCTTGTCTCTTGTTTTGTAGACTGTTAAGGATCTTCAAAGGCAGCAGCAGAAACTGGAGTCACTGAAGGTAGAACTTGCAGTGACAGAGAGTCAGTTGGAGGACTGGGTCAAGGATGTCCAGGAGTGGGCGAAGGGTAAGGAATTAGTTATCGTCAATGCACATATAATTTGCCAGAATCATAAGAACTCTTTGCATGATGTCTTGTTAACATAGATTTTCAGGACTCTTGTGTTCAGTCGTGACAACAGATGAATTCATATTCCATAGTAACATGGACTCCCTGTACATACAATGTGCTCCAAATGATTTATAATACTATGGAAGTTATTTATATAGCACATTTGCTAAAATATTTGAAGTGCTTTACACTAAAAGAGCATTATGATAAGCATAATAGGGAAAACATCATAAAAAGATTAGTGAATAAAATGTACGCACTAGGCACTTAATGTAAAATGGGCACATGTGATACAATCAATGATAACAATAAAATGGGGTTGATCTGGTCACTTTACTGGAGTTTACTGACATTGGTTTCCTAATCCTTGTTTCTTATACTTCTGTTTATGTACCCACCAATTTACCCCTCTGCAGCAACAACTACTACTGATGAACAGCCAGATGCACTTGCACACAAGATAGAGACGCTGGTGCTTGGTATAAAAAGGAGATCTCAGCGTATTAATAAAGAAGTTGACGGTTGCAAAGCTCGTGCCAGGTTCCTCAGAAAAATTAGGAAGGAGAAAGAGCTCCTGACCTCTGTCGTGGAGGATTACAACAAGGCCGTTCCTAGTTCAGATGCGCTCAACATAGAAACCATTTTATCTGTTGACACAGCTTGGCCATGGCAACTACAAGACTGTGGTATGTACAATATTCGGACTGCTTCTAACCAATGTGACCCATAACTACACATAATATACACACCCATTTGTTTGACAGAGTGTGAATTGGCTAATCCTGCTAATTGTTTCCTGTGAATCTTGGCATACATGCATTCCAGATTCTGTTGATCTTCGAACGAAGAGACGTGGGTTTGACGCCATCATGGCAGTGCGACGACTCCATGAAGAGAAGAAAATACTTGTCTCAGAAATGGAGAAACACTGGAAATGTCTTTCAGCGCGTGCCCATGGCTTGACGGAGCTGGTCTGCAGCGTTTCTACTGGGACGTTGAGAAGTATGTATAAAAAGTATTTGTAAGACCTTCTATGTCTTCCATGTCTATAGTTCATATAAACATACTTCTAGTTTATTCAAATATGATTATAACACTATATTAAGCACCCACAAAGAAGTGTCAATATTAAATGGTTTGTGATCGCAGTTATGAGTGTTTATAACATCATCGTCATTAACATACTTTGATCTTAATACAATGCATTTGTTGTGTTCTACCTCAGATTCACTGTGGGATCTAAGTGAACAGGGGTTGAAAGGTCTGACGTGCATACTTCGCAGAAAGCAGTGGGAGATCAAGGAGGTGATGAAGCAGTCACGAGACCGCTACATGCAGGTTTTGCGAGGAGCAGAGAACATCACCTTTATGGACACTGACGCTGAGGAGGATGAGGATTATTATGACAGTGACAGTGACAGTGACCAAATGGAATAGGGCCTCGCCTCTCTTTCCCTCTCATCCACTCCTACAAGTCTTTTTTAATTTTTTTGGTCTTTTTACACACTGGACCGGTTTACTTTGGAATAATAACATGTTGGATTTTGTGGATTCCCCCTTTGCGGAATAGTTTCCTTTTCGTGCTTCCGTCAACATGAAAACCACATTATATGGATTAATTACAACAGTAGTAGCAGATACTTTATTCACCTCGCGTCGCAATTGCGACCGGTGTGATCTGGGGGGTCTGCTGTTCTCACCTTTGCATGCCGGAGCATAAATTAGCTTTGAGAGGATACAGCTGGACGATCAAGGACCGCCGTGGACTGCAGTGATATTCAAAAGGGGGCCCGTGGGACATGCTTTGCCCCTATGGAGTTTTCTTGTGGTCGTGTAACACATTCCAACTAGAACACATTCTACATTCTGAAATAATATAGTACATTGGTTGGATTGTTTGTTGTACATGATGAGAAGGTTTAAGCTTTTCATGATCGTTATCCAACACTTGTTACATCAGTTTGCTGCTTACTGACCAGTGATTTGTGCTTTAGTACAAAAGAAAGTCCATTGCACATTATATTGGTAAATGGTGCATATCTATAGTGTTTGTACCAAAGCGCTTTACATGATCATGTATTCCATTACACCCACTGATGGCACAGGAAAACAATGGTTAGGGATGCACCGATTATAGAATTTAAAATAACATTCTAAATCGGTTAATTCCATACTTGATTCTAATTGGCTGGTTTATGATGAGACCAGTGCCTAAAACACATGATAACGCACACCTTGAATCAAACCTAGGCATGTTATTTGTTTCCACAGTGTTGTGCAGCTTAACTAGAGAAAGGAGCGATTTCTTTTTCTCAAATCCTGCTGTCCTTCTAAGCAGATTTCAGATTTTTCATTTTCTGAGACAGACATTTCTTTTGCACAGGCTGTCATATGAAAATATGAGAAAATAGGATGCATTTTGTTCTGTGTGCACTGTGTATGTTTGTGAAAACAGCAGCAGGAGCAGGACTTACACTTGCTTGAACTGCACCTTAATATAAATATACTAGCCTACTAGGCCTGTTGTACATAGACATTTCTTTAATTATTGTTAGTATATAAATACTGCTGCATTGTCTGAAGGAAGCAAAAACAATATGTCTTACTCAATTACCTTTACACATGCATCTGTGCAGAACATGTAATCCAGTTATATACAGTTTACTATTGATTGTTGCTTCTGGACCATATGAATGTGAGATTCACACAGAAATGATGTAGCATTTGTAATCTGCAACTTTAATAAACTTCAACTTAACATTTTGTGTTGTGCCATTCTTTTCTTATATTGGTGATTCTGTAATATACAGTATCCTTCTCTGTATTGTTGTATCAGACATTTAATCTGTCATCTTGTAACTGCTACATGCTCCCTCTGGGCAAATTGTGTTTCCTCTGTGGAATAATACAGGTATGTATAAAACATATTGTGTGCCACTAGCACACATTCCAATTAAAAATGAGTTACAGGCAGCTACTTGTAGAACACCAGGGAACACCAATAATACACAATTCAGACAAAACTTAAAATCAGGCTTTTCTTTATACCAGCTGAAAGACATAAGTGGACATCATTCCAGGTAGAGCAGGGGTGCCCACACCTCTTTGACTTTACTAACTCAGCATCTGAAAATGTTTCACCTGAAGGCCTAAGGGGGACTTTGGAACAGCGGCACTGGCGTTCATATAAGACAAACACATTTACTTTAAGGGGTAAATAAATGGGAAATACTGGAGGAAATGTCTTCATGCCATTCTTTAAGGAAGTGGTAGGTGTGTCATGTGGTCTACCTGCACATCCTTTGTGATGTTGGGCACCCCTGAGGTAGAGAGTTAAGACATTCAACCAGTAGACCAGCCTATTAACACACAATGCCAAAATGGTTATTTAAAAGGTGATTTCTGTCTGGCGGTACAGCACTAAGTTGTATAATAGCGTAATAGCTCTCCAAAACAGACTAAAATTGTTTATTACTATGCTTATTACTATGCTTAAGTCATGCATTGTAGTTGTAGGCCTAAATGAAAGCTGGGGAACACATAAGGGTCACCAGATGCCACTCAGTCTCATCAAGATTTAGTGGCAAAAAAAGGAGCATGAGGCATTGGAGTTTAGAAGCACTCGTTGGGAAACTGGGACTCCTCACTCCTGACTCCTGCTGACACTGAATCCTATTGACTCCTTTTTTTTGCCACTCAGTAGGCATTCACTCATAAATTCCAGTTACGATAATGTCACATGCATACCCAATTATTGCTCTGTATTTGAGCTGCTAGCTCAGCAAGATGAGCCTTAACATAACATTATTACGGTACACATTGAGATGAGATGAGATGAGATATACTTTATTAATCCCCGAAGGGAAATTGAAACGTTTCAGCAGCAAGTACATTATGATCACAGTAAACTAATAGACAAAGACAAAACAGGACAGAAACAAGTACAAGGACACAACACATGGGACCAGGATCGACCATAAACATAAGGGCGAGAGTTCTTATAAATGTTCATTGTGCAGTCTGATGGCAGTGGGCAGGAATGAGAGTCTATAACGCTCTGTATGCATATTAGGAGGGAAGGTGAGCCTCTGGCTGAAGGTGCTCTTCCTAGCCTTTAGCTCAGCATAGAGTGGGTGGGAGGGGTTAACCATGATGGAGTTAAGTTTTTCCCTAATCCTCCTATCTGCCACTGACTGCAGTCCTTCTATACGGAGGCCAACTACTGAGCTGGCCTTCTTAATGTTTTTTTTTCTCCAGCTTGTTTCGCTCCCCAGCCTTGATGCCACCTCCCCAGCATACCACCGCATAGAGCAGAATGCTGGCTACGACTGACTGGTAGAACATGTAGAGAAGCCTACTACAAACATTAAAGGACTTGAGCCTCCTCAGGAGGCAAGGCTCTATATATATGGGCGTAACAGGGACAAGGACAGAATGGTTATCACCACTAAAATATGGATAGGCACTGACAGATACAGAGATATCCATTTATGGACATGTAAGGGACAAATGGTATGACGGAAATCGTTTGCCAGTGGATTCCCCGTGACTCACGACAGGACAGCCACACTTCCATCACAGAATGCATCTGTCAACACCAGGGACGCCGTCGCGGGGGGACAGACGGTCAGCCTGCCCCCGGACCGTTTAGGCTATCGACCTATTTTGTCCTGTCTTTCTTCTCACAAACCGGCGTCACCCACCGACGTTTCCAGTGTCTCGCTATTGCCCGACCGTTATCAACTGAACCCATCATTACAGTGATTAGACTATTACACTTAGTTTAAAATAAGCTTATTACACTTTTTGCCCTATTACACTTTTGTGTAATTACACTTATTACCCTGTGTCACTATAACACTGTCTGTCATTACAGTGATTCGACTATTACACTCATTTTTAATATAAGATTATTACACTTTTTGCCCTATTACACTTTTGGGTAATTACACTTATTACCCTGTGTCACTATTAACACTGACTGTCCTATGACAATTACACTATAACACATTTTTAATAAATAATTTGCCCTATTACATAAATGCACTTATGTATGTGCCAACAACCTTCAGTTTCATATTGGTGTTACTCAATTAAAGCACAACTAATTATATCACATTATTTCAGAAAGTGACTTACAATCACCCCAGTCTAATTTGTAGAGATTGACAACTTGGAAGAAACACAACAATCAAAGTGCAAATGTATTTTAATGGAATAAGAAATATATACTGCACAGTACAAATATATAAAAGCATACAAAAGTTTAAAAAAAAGTAAAGTGCTCATTTTGCATAACGTTCCAATTCAAGTTACCAAATGTGACATTAGCAGCCAAACAACAACAACAACAACAACAACAACAGATGATGATTTCTTTCTCCAGCAGCAATCAAATAACAGTGAACAGTGCTTTTCAGCTTTTTACATATCAGGGAAATTTCAAATATTAACAAATGATTCTGAGGAACCCCTGAACCCACTTTGGGAAACCCTGCTCTATGCGTCTCTCTGTTTCTCTCTCTCTCTCTCTCTTTATCTCTGTTCTCTCTGTCTCTCTTTCTCTGTATCTCTCAGTCTCTGTATGTCTCTCTCTCTCTCTCTCCCCCCCCCCCCCCTTTTTTCCCCCTCCCTGACATGCTGTACCTAAAGTGGAAAGATGTGCATATTTTCATAGAGTAATATGATATAAGATTCAGTGTAATTCCGGGGTGCCCTGGATGAGAAGGTTACTTACAGGGGTTCCCTGAGTCAAAAAAGTTTGAAAACCCCTGGTATAGAGACAGACAGAGAGATAGACACAGGGAGAGAGAGGGGGGGTTTACATCCTCTTTGCAGATGTAATTCTATTACGGACATAGAATTTAACCGCCCTCCAGTCTCTCTCCGCCAGGGACTCAGGGCACGCAGCGATGCATCTCTGGCATTCGTCTTTGCCAGGTGTCTTGCGGAGAGTGATGCACTCCATCAGACAGCTCTCCACTGCTGTCACCTCCTGTGGTGACCATTTCTTTTTAGCTGTACCTTGGAAATGTGAAAGAAATGTATATTTATTACACAAAAAAATAAATGGATGTTTAACATTGTCAGACAAGATGAAACTATACAGCACATTATGCGCAACACCTTTTAAAACAAGATGCGCTACAGAGCACCACAGTAAGTTATTTCCACCTGGTTATCAAACTAAAGTCTATAGATATGCGCGTGACATCATCATCAAACCCATAAGTTATGCAGGAACACCTACTGAGTAGCAAAAAACTTCCTGGACCTTACAGTGCATACATCAGAAAAGAAAGGTCCTATCTGATTGCATTAAACAATGTTAACCTCAATTTGCCCCTCATTTTGCCACTCGATTGCCACTCGATTTTCCATTCACTTTAAGCATACACATACCCTCTATTGACTTGAGTTTGAGAACTGTTTCGACTCTAAACCCATAATTTCTCTATATTATAGATCTTAAAAAGCGCACTACAGACATCATTAGTATAGGATTTAAAGGGGAAAACCACCCATTCTCAATAATGAACAATCAACAATCATCACGTAGATGTTAATGCTGATGAGTGGACATTATCACAATTCCCCCCCCCCCTCCTTTCTACTGAGCACATAACAGAGTATTGATGATATGGGAAACCAAATATGGGCAAATGATTTACTCTATTTCAGTGTAGAGAGTAATAGCGGTAGTAGTAAATCCAGCTCGTTTTTAATGGCTTATGGATAGGTTCAAGGTTCAAGTTTATTAATGTCCCTGAGGGGCAAATTGGTTTGCAGCATTTAGGCACCAGTACATTAAAACATAAAACAACAAAACTAGAAAAACACAGAAAAAAAGACAACTACAGTACATCCAAAGTCGGTACAAAGAGTTTGCTTTAAACCTTAAGGTGCAAAGTACAACGTATAGCGTATAAAGTGCTATGCAGTAAGCTGCACTAAGACCATGGAAGTGGATGTGCATAGACAAAAGGAGACTGATAAGGTGCATGTGTAACCTAAAGGCTATCTCCTCCTAGGCTTCTCCATGACAGAATTCAGACTGCCGATAGAGACAGGAATAAAGGGCAAATTGTTCCTTTTGTTGTGGAACTGGGGGTCCGCAAACGACGGGTTTATACTCAGCATTAAGTGGCAGCATCTGAACGAATGGATAGGGCTTTATTGAGCACCTGTCTATTGAAGAGAAGTCAAAGGCTGTTCATATTCACCTTGGAGGCAACTTTTACACATTATTCAAGGGAATTCCTATCTTTGATACAGAAATTACCATACCAACAGATAATGACAGAAGGAAATGTCAGACTCTATATAAGCACTGTAAAACAGTTTCATCAGAGTTTTGTCAACGCTGAACTTAGCCATTTTCCTCAGACAGTATTAGAAGTTGCTGGCTTTTTTGTACATCATGTCCGTGTTGAGGTCAAATTTCAATTTGTCATCGATTATTGTGTCCAGATACTTAGCTGTTTACGATCTACTGTTAGCCATGCTCTTCTGGGGAGATTGTGAGAACTTTCTAGTCTATGCAGAGCTCCTTTGTTTTAGAGACATTAAGCCTTATTGAAAACCTCAAGGGATGTGTCCGTGACTTATAAACCTTGCAACCACTTAAACTTAAGATTTCCAATGATAGCACTTTTGGCTCAATACATGCACACGGCGTGGTGTCATCAGCGCGTCATAGCTGGGGGCGGAGACGAGCGTGGGGGAAAACATTGCACTGCCCTTGTTTACATGGTGTTTGCATGGTACTTCTGCGTTTTTCAAATGCGATTTTTTGACTGTTTAGTCATTTTAAAACTAATTGCAATGTCTTGCGTTGATTCCTTGGTTGCCAATGGACAAAAAACGATGCATTAAAAAATTTAACAGCACCTGGATTCATTGTTGTCATTATATTATTAAGGACTGGTCTAGCCGAACTCCCCTGGAGAGCTTCCAACCTGGTGACCAAAGTAAATGCTCTCCAGGGGAGTTAGCTGTAGCAAGTGTTAGCCATATTCTTAGCCAAATATCAATTTAGTTTCTGGGGCCAAGTGAGCGATAGTGTTCCAGATGTCCTCCGGTTGATTTTTACTTGGCTGTCAATGCTTCTATTGTCCCAAAAAGAGCTCTGAACGTGATTTAAAAGATAGTTTGCGTCTGTACGCTGTATAAACCGAATGGGGGGAAGTAGCATGTTTTCCCCTACCATGCTAACCGTGACGTTTATGGGCGTTGCTTTCTAGCTTCGTGTGAATGTATAATGGAATATATTATAGTATGTTGTGGGTTGCATATTGCGATGGCAGTTATATCACATTGAAAAGGATAAATCGAGAAAATGGGACACTTTATGAGACCAAAAAAAGGTGCAGCCTCAGTAATCAAACAATGAAATTACAGTATTTTGTATTGCACTGACAGCTGCAGTACTTCGTTCTCCCATACTCGAAGTGGGCTGTGATTTTGTAGGAGCCCGTGTGACTCAATAATAACTCTCCTGGTGCCACTTTACACTACAAATATTCGCTTAAAATAACGCTGTAGCTATGTTCACTGAATGTACCCAGCAAGCACGGTCAGGACCAGTGACGTCTTGATTGGGGCCAGACCAAGTCAAACCAAGACTAGTCTTGATCTGGCCCAAAACATCACCTGATTTGCACCAGGACGTCAAAAACAGACGTCCTAGTGACGTCTTATTGATGACGTCCTGGAAATGACGTCATGATCATCCCCATATGGGCTGTGATCCGGCCTTGTCCTGAACGTCATCGGAGTCACCGGAGGACGTCATCATGACGCCATTATGACGTAATTTGGCTTGCTGGGTACACTTAAGACATGTGAACAAATGGGAGCTTGTAGATCTGCATTCTTTCTCTCAATTAATTGTCCTACTATGCTAGAGTCACAATAATCATGGACTTTGGAAACTATAGACTCCAAACTATGGACAAAACCTACCCTCTTTCCTACTCTTTTTTGGGTTCACGTCCTCAGTCTCATTTCTCCCTCTCTTCTGGGCGGAGATGGGGGGAGGACAGACAGAGGAGGCAGAAAGAGGAGGAAATTCGGAGGTGGAAGGCTTAGGGGTGGAAGAGGAAGAGAGAGGAAGACCATGGTCAGTGGAGACAGTAGGAGAAGGGTTGTTGTGGGAGGACAGACAGGGGGGGAGACTGAGGTGGAGACTTAGACTTATACCAGTTTTTTTTTTAATCGAAAACTGGTATTGTATCTTTTCCCAGGTATCAAGTATCGTATCGATTCAAAAGCTAACAACGCATCACGCTTCAAACCTTTTGAGCATGAAAATCTCAGCAGCCACGATCGAATGCAAAACATTTCCAGTACTGGAAAATATTTTTCTAATTTCTAAATATTTCAAGCAATTTCATGGCCGTGGGAACCCAACTACTATCAATCAGTGGTGGCCAGCGCAGTCATGTATGCGGCAGTCATGTATGTGTTACACACTTCAATGAAGGAATGACTCCATAGCAGTGTGATTTGAGTTGTTCATCCTTTTACTGCAACAAGACAATTTACAACACATAAACATGAATTAGACAACGTTTCTGTCCAGTCTGCTTCATTACAATGACAGGATGTACTGAATCCTTCTCTTTGACTGACAGACACCTGTAGCGCTCACTGGAGTGTAATGCCCCCTTGTGGCGTGGCGGAGCTATTGCTCTGTATGTGTTAACTTTGGCAGGATTGGAACACAGTGACTATTTTAGTGAAGACTAACATTACAGAAAACAATATTACAGAAATGAAATACACTTAAGCATGAACTCTCTCTTTTTTTTAACTATTTAACTTGTAATCCCATGAAATATACTATGAACTTGAATAGCATGAATTACAATGAAATCAACAAAATATAGCTCAATAACCACAAAAAATAGGGGGTGGCTTAGGCTTATCCCACATATGCGGTGGTGTGTTGGGGGAGGGCACTATCAGGTGGCAGCAAGAGACTAAGGCCTTGGCTACACGTACATGGATCTTTTTCTAAACGCACATTTTTGTGTGCGTTTGGGCCTTTAAGCCACACGCAAACGGTGTTTTTGGCCGCTAAAACGGATATTTTTGTAAACGGATAAATAAGTGAAGGTTTTCCAAAACATGCGTTTCAGTGGATCTGTGTGGACATGTAATCCGGAGATTTTGAGAAACGATGACGTCATCGCGCATGGTCATTATAATAATAAATAATATAATAATACATAAACACCGGACCGCTCATGGTCATTATAATAATAAATGAAGAGAGAGAGAGAGCAACACTTACAGTCTATGAAACAAGGCACGCTCATTTATGGCTAAATAATGTCATAATTAATAATAAGACAGTGGTGGGAAAAGTAGCTCATTCACTGTGTGACGAAAACCCTCTTTCTCTGCGCCAAGTACAGTAGAACACATGGCGCGCACACAGATTGAATGTGGAGTCTGTCGTCCTAAAACACAATCACCCCGGTGCCGAGAGTCCCTGCTTTATAGTGGTGTTCGATGTTGTTACATTGCCAACTCTCACATGTACATAAACCTTCAGATTTCAAATATAAAGTGCTTACCCCTGAGCCACGGACGTTACAAGGCGATCCGGACCACGATAAGTACCCGTATCTCCCGTATTGTTCAATAAAAAGCATTTTAATCCGATCGTCAGCCATTTTCTCCAGATTTTCTCAGATGCTTTCAACCATGCGACACCAATGGTTGGAAGGTGTATTGCACTCTGATACATTACCAAAATAAAAGAACAGAAAAAGAAAATGGCCGGTGATGGGATTAAAATGCTTTTTATTGAACAATACGGGAGATACGGGTACTTATCACGGTCCGGATTGCCTTGTAACATCCGTGGCTCGGGTGCATTTCTCCATTCCGACATGTCGCCTTTCCGACGTTGACGAACCCTATACCTAACCCTAACCCTAACCGCACGCGGAAGCCACTAGTCGGAGTGGTGAGATGTCGGAATGGAGAGTGAACACCCCGTGGCTCAGGTGTAAGCACTTTATATTTGAAATCTGAACGTTTATGTACATGTGAGAGTTGGCAATGTAAAAAAAAAACGAACACCACTATAAACCAGAGACTCGACAGCGTCATGTGAACCATGGCTACTGTTTGCGCTGCAGCTGCGCCCTAATAATGTTGTTTTCGTTTATGTTCACGTATGCTGTTCACGTATGCTATTAAAATAATGCAGCTATTGCAGTATTGGGCCTTAACATGTGATTACAAATGTATTTGTATTTGGCCCCTCATATATATAATTATAAAATAAATGTAAATATAAAATCTGATATAAAATTTAAACTTGCAGCTGATCGATGCGTTTCTGCGTCTACGTGTGGACAGGGATTTTTGTTTATCTTTGTCATGTGGCCAGGGATTCTTTTTAAAAACGGAGGACTAAAATATCCGTTTAGTAAAAGATCCATGTACGTGTAGCCAAGGCCTGAATCAAGCTGTTTCTGTCCTTGGAAACAACTTGGATACTGTGGAGGAGGTGGCCAATAGCAGAATGGACAATAAACTCAAGGCCATCACGGACATTCATCATCATTCTTCTAGTACTGTGGCAGGACAGAAAAGCTATTTTAGCAACAAACTGTTAAACCCAAGTTGCAAGAAGGAGTGCTATAGGAGATATTTCCTGCCTTGATCAAGCGGATTAGGATGGAAGATGTGGGATGCAATGATAATAAAATAAAATAAAAAAGACTGCACAATGATTACATAGCTTCCAGTCAGGTTTTTTTACAACATTTCGACACAAGGTCTTTTTCAGAAGACCTTCAGAAGTCCTCTTTAATCTTTCGGAGGACTTGTTTTCTAGATGTGGGATGCAAGCCATTGGACACTTTATGAAGTATCTACCTACCTAGCTAAGAGCATTTAAAAAGCTGACAGGGAGAAGTTACCTCTCATTTGGTTCCTCAGCAACCAGCTCATCTTCGTCGTCCCCCTCAAGAGGTGGACTCCCCTCTTCCTCAGCATCAGCATGCTGGTCAGCAGGTGGACTCTCCTCCTGGTCAGCAGGTGGACTCTCCTCCTGGTCAGCAGGTGGACTCCCCTCCTCCTCAGCATCAGCATGCTGGTCAGCTAGTAGACTCTCCTCCTTGTCAGCAGCAAGGAGCCGATGGACTTCGGGTGTAGCTGCTGTGATTAGCCAATTAACATGATTACTTTAATTTTAAAGGTGTACATATCAATCCATCAAGGGAATTGTCATTAAGAATTCTGAAGAAAAGAAATACATAATTATAAATAGGGCTACGTGTATGTGTGTTCTAGACTTTTAGATTAATATAATGATGATAATAATAATCAGTTTCTTACCAATGCTTTGGAGATATCCATACGCATTCTTCATTGCGTCGAACAAATGCATGTCTTTCTGCTGGAAATGAATGCACTCGAAGTGGTTCAGGGCATTTTTTTTGCCAAACTGGGTCCAAAAGAGAATGGGCTTTAAGCCCAAAGCTCCGAGTTTTTGCACCTAAATGAACAGATGAAGAAAAGCAGTTGGAACACTGGTTAAAAGCAATTATTTAACATGATGTGCAACCTGTCTTGGATTTGGATGGTTATGTCATGGGAATATTGGACTGTCATATATATTGATCTCAGGAGTGTATGCATATTACAAATTGCCATCTGCCAGACACCACTTTTGTGGGTTTCCTGTCAGGAAGTCACACCCTACCTTATCAGGTAGGGTGTTCCAAACGAAGAGTGACAGCATGTTTTAATATTTAATCAAGTACATATTACACTGGCGAGGGGGGTAAGACACCTCTTTTGTGTTTATTTTCCCTGTGTTAATGAGACATTCTGATTTAGCTGTATGTAATAGGCCATGCCACACCTTATGGGTCTTGGTTATGGGACCCATAGAGATACATAGAGAGAACATTAGGCAATGGCGGACGTGCATCGAGAAACGGAGGGACTATCCCATGATTCTCCGCGGCACACGGAAGTTGGTAGCCAATCAGAGGTAGATGGGGACGGGTGTTTTCCTACGCAGCCAATAAAACAGCCGAGCCGTGCTAACCAGGAACTGCTCTGTTGAATTGAATATTCATGAGTCCCGGAAAAGAAGCGCTGTTATTGGCCAGTAGTAACTGTGACGCAGCTATCCCTCCGTTTTCTCGAGGAAGTAGGGCTTCAGGTTGTTGCACGTCGCTCCAATGGAACACAGAGCCTAATGCTCTCTCTATGTATCTCTATGATGGGACCCCCTGTGGCCTGTGCATTGCTGAGAGAACAGGATATAGAGACAGTCATATGTATTCAGTATTATCTAACAGACAATATAACTTCCTCTCTCACAGTTTATGGACAGAAATGGCTTCTTCCACATTGGATCTAAACATTGAAAATATCATAATAATGCATATGTTATGGACACCATGTTTACACCAGTGGAACATTAACCTACTACAACCCTTAACCTTTTTGATTGTCATATTAATATGATAACCCATTTACAGTGGGTGACCATTGACTTTGTCGTTTTTTTTCATTCTTCTCATGCGTTTCATGCAGGGCATGTATGATTTCCACTCTGTGCCACTAGGGGCAGCAGCGGTCTACTGCCTACAGCCCACAGCAGACAGCAAGAATATATTTGTTACTAGTTACTGTATATCCTCTCCAAACTGTACATACATTACTTTACACTTTTGTATTATGTTTTGACACTTGCTTTGGAAAATGTAAACGTATGTTTTATCATGCCAATAGCTCATTTGAATAGCAAAATTGTTTGTTTTGGGGTTTTTAGGCACTGTTTTTCCTAGAAAGACAGAGAAAGATCCTGTATGTTGCTTACAGTACAAGATGTGACATTTATATTAAGCAAAATATTAAGCAAATAAAGTTAGATAGCATGATGCTGCGCTTAACATTAGTTTAATTTTAACGTCTTAATTGATAAAACGAGACGGGAAAATAAACGTATTTTTTTCTCTTGCCAATAGATTGGGTTTTCTGTTCAGCGTCGGGCAGTCAGGAACGCATCTCTGTCATTTTAGAAATGTTCAGACACACATTGGTTTCTGTCTGTCTGTCTCAAAAGTCTGTGGAGAGAGAGAGAGAGACAGACAGACAGACGTCTTATGTTTTTTTTTTCTCGCATCAATTGTTGTGTAGTAATATTCCAACATTTTCCTCTACAAATAAAACAGCCCAGCTAGTGTAGCGGTTAAAACTGATGTCCGGTGATTTTTCGACCCGTGTTCGAATCCCACGCGATGAGCATACACATTATTCATTCTCGTCTATTAGTTTGTATTGGCCAGTGCGTTATATATATATATAATGTATGTATAATGGATTAATATTCATAAAACCAACAGACAGACTTTTATTTTAAAACATAGCAGATCTACAAGCTCGCAAAGCATCATGGTGCAACACTTTGTGAGCTTGTAGATCGGCTATTTCCACTACTACTTTATGGGACACTGCTCTCTCTCTCTCTCTCTCTCTCTTTAGTTTGATGAACATTGAACCTCATAATAACATCACTCCGTTCGCGACTGCATACAGAACGTGTGTCGGCTCTGATGTTTATTAGACAGCATGGACCTCCGCTCAGGTCCTGGAATCCAGAGCCTTATGTCAAGACTTGGCTGCGAGCACATCGCACGGCAGAAAGCACAAAAACCAAAGTGGCACAGCCTGTCATGTCAGATAACCCCGAGCCACTTTGGCAGTTTTTATAAGACAGGGGTTATTGGCGTCTTTTTGGTTTGTTTTATTTTATTTCCTCGTTTATAATTATTTCCTCCTCAATATTGTTTAAGAATTAATGTGCTATCCATGACATGCTGTCACCAGTTTACCAGTTCACTGTCTGTTATTTAATGATGATCGAATATTGGCTAAATGTTTACAATTTCTTCTGTCCAAACAATGAAAAGCACTTAGAAAAGGCAAGTGAGTCTCTCTTTAATTAAGCATGATGAGCCATGTGTTTTCCACAAAACAATTGAATATCATTGAATATAATGGCACCCTTGTCATACTACTATGTTATTATAGCTTTCAGTTGGCCACCACAGGCACAGACAGTGCGTTTTAGCGCAGCGCGGCCTGGCGCAGCGCGGCGGAGTGGTTGCGTGCGGGGGGTCGGGGGGCTTTCGTGGGAGGGGGGGACGGGTGGATCAGAGCTTAACCCTAAAACCGAAATAAAGTAACAAAAAAAACTCCAATCCGCTCAAGAACCGCGCTCCCCCACTTCCAAAATTAGCACTAGCCTACAACACTGGCCCAGTCTCTTGCCAAACCGGTTATGTTAATGTATGCAGCCTATTCCAAATAAGCCAAGTGAGGAACTCTGCTATCAGGTTCCCCCTCCCCCCTACAGTACCTCTGTAGGCCTATCTCTTCTATCAAAGTATTTGTTCAGATACAAATTCAGAGCGGCCAATTTTGATATTTTTAATGCGCCTACATGAAGTTAGAGGGATGGGCAGAAATGGTGTAGGGTGTAGGCTATTTTCAACTGTTAATGGGTTTTTCTTTCTTCACAAATGAATTCTACTTTGTTGTACAACAGTGTCCCATAAAAGCTCACAAAGTGTTGCATCATGATTTGAATTCCGACTGAAAACGCCACCCTTGCGTCTCCGTGTGTACAACCAAATACGCATCTTTCCTGCACCGATGACGCTTGGGGCTTTTACAGCGCTGCTCCTACACTACCACGCACCGTCAGCAACAAGTGGACATGGAGTAAATGTACTTAGTTACTTTCCGCTTAGTTACTTTCACGTGCATATAAATGAGCCACGCGGTTTTATAAGAATGAAAACAAACGCCTCGCTGTTGGCCATGGATCACATGACGGTCGTCTGTTACGGTCATGGATGAACTCAAAATGTTACTTGAGTTCAATCAAAGTAAAAGTACAAAAGTATTGGCAAATATACTTAAAGTACTGAAATATTTGAAAATAGCTGATCTACAAGCTCACAATGCGTCGCAATGCGTTGTGAGCTTGTAGATCGGCCATTTTCAAATAGACTATGTGAAATAGGGCAAATAATGTATGTTTTATAATGTAATGATTTATATCTGCAAAGTAACTAGTAACTAAAGCGTTCAAATAATGGTAGTGGAGTAAAAGTACAATATTTTCCTCTGAGATGTAGTGGAGTAGAAGTAAAAGTAAAAAATAGCAGATCAGCATGCTTATAGCGTGGGATTCGAACCCGGGTCGTAAAATCACGCGACATCAGTTTTAACCGCAACGCTAACTAGACTATTTCATTAACAGAGGAAAGAGGTACAATGATACTATACAGAAATTGATGCGAGAAAAAAAAACATATAAGACGTCTGTCTGTCTGTCTGTCTCTCTCTCTCTCTCTCTCTCTCCACGGACTTTTGAGACAGACAGACAGACAGACAGACAGACAGACAGAAACCAATGTGTGTCTGAACATTTCTAAAATGACAGAGATGCGTTCCTGACTGCCCGACGCTGAACAGAAAACCCAATTTAAACGCTCTAAGCACACGTAATTATTGCTAGTTATTATTATTATTATTATTATTATTAATATAAGACATCTATCTGTCTGTCTGTCTGTCTGTCTGTCTGTCTGTCTGTCTGTCTGTCTGTCTGTCTGTCTGTCTGTCTGTATGTATGTCTGTCTGTCTCTCTGTCACAAAAAAAGTGACTCCAAAGCGGCACCTTGTGGTAGTATTTGGAACTTAAATTTACTGCAAAGCGGGTGAGGCAAATGAGTGAAGTGATTCTCTTATGAAAAGCGACAAAGTCAATGGTCACCCACTGTAGACCTTAAGATGATTGTAAAAAAAAAACATCTAAATACGGCTGTCATGATTAGGACATTTTAAATGACAATTACAATTTAATTGTGTTTTTATTGTGGACAGTTACAATTCTGTTTGGCTAAGGATGCACATAGCAGATATGATACATAACCTTGACATACAAAGAAATTACTAATATTATGTCAACTTTATACTTAAAAAAGTTCTCTGATAGTGGGAATAGTCAATCTACAAGCTCACAACACGTTGCAATGTGACACGTTGAAAGCTTGTAGACCGTATACATTTTTATACTATATTTGTACTTTGATACTAATCCAGGGCATTGGATTGGTATAATTGCAATATTACGCTGAAAAATTGGTGATGGAATAAGTACTGACATTTTGTGCTAGTAAAAGTAGATATAATACCACCATGTAGAAATACTGTCACAAGTAAAGGTCGGGTACAAAAGTATTGGCATTAAAATACATTTAAAGTTCAAAAATAAAAAGTACTCTAATGTTCAATAAAAATATAGAAGAAAAGGACAAAAATAACAATGTGTCACAACACAACACTGAGTTTATAGATCTTCGTTGTGTATATTTTGAGATAGGGATTTTGTGTTTTATTATAATTTCACTGGCAATGAATCTAGAAGAAATAAAAGATTCATTTTCAAAACGTTGTTTCTTTAAACTTTTTCATGATTTTAAGAAGGATCTTCATATAGTTTTACTTACTGCTACTATTGCAGCATTGACGTGTCTTGACACGTTTTTAATTTTAATTTCTTTTTTGGCCCACTCTGGGCCAAACTTCTTGCATCTTTCTGCCACCCGTGGCGTGATGGACAGGGGTGCCAAACACTGGGGGCACGTCTTCTCCCAGACAGAGCAGACCTTCTCACACGAGGAACACAAAATCTTCCTCTTTCGTGTCATTTTTAGAACTGTTGAGACAAAGAAAAAGAAAGAACTTTACATTATGTATTTAAGAATGTAGAGAAGGAACCAAACACACTCTTAGTAGGGCTTAAGTAGGGCTTTGGTCTCATATGATAAGTTATTTAAAACCAAACCTACGATAACGTGGGTTAAAGTGGTAATTCTCATTTTGTTGGAGACACCATGGAAGAATATATGACTATATGACTTTTAATCCCTAGCAAGGTTTGGGTAGACTATATTATATTCAGAATCTGTTTGCCTCCGAGGCTTTATAAACAAAGTTAAATTACACAGATGACGGCTGACATTACACAAGATAAACCAGTGGTTCTCAAACTGTTTCATTTCAAGGACCCCCAAATGGAGACTTATCAGCCCACGGACCCCTAATTGGGGAATATACGGCAGGGACCCCCATAAGAGAAGATTTGTACGTCTCTAGCAGTAATTCTCAGCCATTTTAATGTCAAGAACCCCCAGTTTGGAGCCCCATTTAATAGCATTTCTATCTCTGGGACCCCAATTTATCTTGCAATGTTACTTTAACTCTCAGACGTGTACAAATGGAACCAAAACAGGGTCCATTTGGTTCAATTTGTACACTCTCTGAGTTACATACCCATAAGGGTCCATTTGGTTGTTAACTACCACTTAGCTGGGGAACCCCTGGAACTTCCTCAAGGACCACTAGGGGTTCCCGGACCCCACTTTGAGAACCATGTAGCAAAACCATAGTAGTCGTGTTGTTGTTTTAGCTTAACATGCCTCATGCATAGTCCCTCCAAAACGTCATTCCCACCAGATAAAGATGTTTTATAGTTTTTGTGGTGCAGAATTCACAACGAATACTACTTGATTGATTGATTGATTGATTGAAGAATTTATTAGAAGAAAATCGCAAAGGATCAAGTACAGTTTCATGACAGTACAGATTCGCTGGTACAAAGTCAACTAAAAGGCATTATCCCAAGAAAGCATTACACTTGTTTACATTGGAGACCTTTTTTTTAACTCATAACAATGAAAAAATTAATGCAAGTTTCCCTGCACACAGCACAGTACTGCTTCCTACCTCAATGTTTCAATGTTTTCAATGTTATATGAGTTTTAAAAAAACATACCAATGTAAACAAGTGTAATGCTTTCTTGGGGTAAAGCCTTTTAGTTGACTTCCCTCCTAAGCAATTTTCTTCTAATACATTCTTCAATCAATCAATCAATCAATCAATCAATTTAATACATGCAGACAACGGTCATAGATATAAAAAGGTACATAACGTTTTCAGTCGCTGGCCGCTGAACCCTTTGGGGATTAATAAAGTTTATCTTAACCCAGACTGTATACAGCAGCGTTGTGAAGAAGACTGGGAACCATGGATGGAGCTGGGAACCATGGGAAGTGACTGTAAACAGTGACTTTCCCCCGCGCAGTACCAACTAGCCAATCACAGCGCCGTCCGTGCCAAAAGACCCGCCCTTACCTTCCTCTGATTGGCGTGACCAAACGTCAGTCACTGTGACGTTTAAGGAAGCATGCGACCAATAATGTAACGTGACGTCACGGTTTTGAAAGTTATTTTAACGTGGTCTTTCTCAACAAATTGCAATCGAAGAATTACCAAAATAGTATGAAAATGCTCAGAATAATACATTGTTTTTTTGTGGGTGGTGGTGTGTGGTCTAATGCAGTTAAAATATGCTTTTTAGCACGTTCTGTCGTTTCAATGAGATCATATGACCAGTGGTTGATTTGCATACTGCCGGGAGCGGTCATGCACACACACACTCCAGACACACACACACACACACACACACACACACACACACACACACACACACACACACACACACACACACACCATCTATTTGTCGTATTTGCCGTCGGCGGCGGCCCGCGGCGGCAGGGTGTGCTGTCTTGGGGGATGGCTCTACAGTATATCTGCCGACTTGGGAATGAGACCGTGTTGGTGTGTGTGTGTGTGTGTGTGCGCGCGCGCGTGTGTGTGTGTGTGTGTGTGTGTGTGTGTGCGTGCGTGCGTGCGTGCGTGCGTGCGTGCGTGCGTGCGTGCGTGCGTGTGTGTGTGTGCGTGCGCCTGTGTGCATTCTTACTGAGCCTGTCAACCAGAAAGCCCTAATGAAATAAAATGGGCAGGTGTAAAGATTATTCCTTCTGGGGACTAACTTTAAGTGCTGTTAGGCTCAGGACCAAGGTACATTATCTCTATGGACAAGCATTACCGTTGGGCCATTTATGACTGCAATGAGTTTGCTTTAGCCAGTGATTGTGTTAAAGGAATATATACTGCCTAGTGTGTGAGTCGTTGATGTTGTTTAGAATGTGTTTTAAGTGGGAAATAGATTCAGGCTGGTTGTTATCTAAACGACGACTGCAGGGTCTGATTTATGTCACTTTTCATCCAGCAATGAAGCTCAATGTGCTTCGCTGCTCAAAACACAAAAGAATAGCAAACCAGCCCTAATGCCAGCCATAAAATACATGCTAAGTGCAAAACATATACGGGTGAATTCACCCCCCTCCACCCCCCACCCCCAGGGAAGTGCACATGCACATGCACATGCACATGCACATGCACATGCACATGCACATGCACATGCACATGCACATGCACATGCACATGCACATGCACATGCACATGCACATGCTTTATAATTAAAGAGCAAGTCAGAAAAGTGATGTGGTGCCAAGATATTTTGGATTGTATAGACATGTAGTGGGATCATTCAGGCAATGATCTAAGTAATAATAATAATAATAATAATACATTTTATTTGTAACGCACTTTATATTTGAAACAAATCTCAAAGTGCTACAGGTTTAAAAACAATAAAAAAAGAAAGAAGAAGACAGCAATGTTAAAAGACAGTGAAATGAATAAACTTCAAATCAAGTCAGCAAAACACAGTAGAAGTTTAAAAAGAATAAAACAACTACATCTCTATCTAGGCAAATGCCTTGTTAAAAAGGAAGGTTTTTAGGCCCCTTTTAAAAGTGTCAATGGACTGTGGTGCTCTCAGATGGTCTGGGAGAGCATTCCACAGTCGAGGAGCTGCTGAGCAGAAGGCCCGATCCCCCATGGTGCGGAGATTTGTTGTGCGGGGCTCGAGTGCGTTTGATGTTCTGGAGCGGAGTGAGCGGGTGGAGTTCGGGGGTTTGAGGAGTTCCTTTAGGTAGGAGGGGGCATTGCTGTAGATGCACTGGTGGGTGAGGAGGGAGACCTTGTACTCTATCCTGGCGGAGATGGGAAGCCAGTGTAATGAATGGAGGATGGGTGTAATGTGTTCGTATTTCCGCACTCTCATCAGGATCCTAGCGGCACTGTTCTGGATGTACTGGAGCTTCTGGATGCTCTTGCTAGGGATCCCGATGAGAAGTGCGTTACAGTAGTCAAGCCTTGAGGAGACAAAGGCGTGAACTAGTTTTTCGGCATCTGGCAGGGTGAGTGTGGGGCGGAGTCTGGCTATATTTCGGAGGTGGAAAAATGAGGTTTTGCAGAGGTGTTTGATATGGGAATCGAAAGTCAGGTGGGGGTCCATTTTAACACCGAGGTTGGTGACTACAGGTGAGAGGGAGAGGATCTGGCTGGAGAAAGTGATGCTCGTTATTGGGGATGATAAGTGCAGCAGTGTTTAGCAGTAATGCAATTCATTATCTTTCACTGTATAAGGCAAGCACGTGATTATGCCTCTCTCAAAAGTAACTTTCTTCCTCCTCTCTCTCTCTCTCTCTCTCTCTCTCTCTCTCTCTCTCTCTCTCTCTCTCTCTCTCTCTCTCACAACTTTTCAAATGTATAAAATAAAATATATAAAAAAATCTTATGAAAGTAGCAGATCTACAAGCTCACAATGCCTCCCCTTTGTACTATGTACTTTATGTGCTTTTGCGAATCTGTGTGTGTGCGCGTGTGCGTGTGTCTCTGTGCTTTGCTCAGGTCATGAGAGATTTTTAATAAAATAATTTACATTGATTTAGCCATCAAATTGCTGTCTTGATACTTTTACTTCAGTAAAACATTAGTGGGTTTCCCTCGCTGGCAAGAAGAAAGCAGGCGGGGACTTTGGGAGCTGTGTGATCAACAAACACAACAGATCTTCAAGCTGCAATGCTCATGGGAGAGACACGATGTTAGCTTGTAGATATGTTATGTTAGGTCCATAAATTAAGCATTGGGACGTATGATTGGTCAATAAACCTGGTAGGTGGGGCTGAAAATATCTGATCTATAAACTCACAACTCATTGCATCCACACGTGTTGTGAGCTTGTAGTTCTGTTTTCACGTGCATAAATTAGGAATTCATTCATTTCATTGGTCAAATGTAGTCAAATGTTAGTCTCAGTTATCTTGGCATATGCTTACATTTTTTACAAGATGATCGGATCATCTGTGATAGCCCGTTTAGGAAACGTCGCATTTTCATTTTGCACCGCTGTCTCGTTAAACCCAGCTGCGGGTGAATATTCAACACTTCACCACGGTAAACGCTACGTTCATGTTTACTGCATTAAAGCAGGGGTTCTCAATCTTTTCAGGCCATGACCCCCCAAAATAACCATATTGGGGACCCCCATTTTGTTTGACTCGGTTCCACAGATAAACAGGGTCCCCACACATTTTTAGCAATGAATTTCCAAAACTTTTCCAGAATATTTAGCCCAATTTCCAGGCCTATATAACAATCATTCAGCGCAATAATGTGTCTCTTACTCCTATGTAGAATGCCCAAAGATAGGCAGTGTAGCAAAAATAAAGCATAGAATATAGAATAGTACAATTTCATTCAACATTTCGTGCAGAATTAGGGCATAGCTCACTGGAAGACTCATTATGGCAGTGGTTCTCAAACTTTTTCATGTCAAGGACCCCCAAATTGACACTTATTAGCCCGCGGACCCCCATTTCAAAAGATATGCCAGGGACCCCCATAAGAGAAGATTTTTTACGGCTCTAGCAGTGATTCTCAACCATTTTAATTTCAAGGACCACCCAGTTTGACATGCATAGGGCTACAGACCCCCATTTAATAGCATTTCTATCACTTGGACGGCAATTTATATTGTACAATCTATGTCAATTTAACTCTGAGTGTACAAATGGAACCAAATGGATCCGTTGCATTATGGCATCCGTATGACTTATTTTATTTAAATAATATTGCCTTGCATTTGCCCCATTTATGAATTCAAAAGTAATGAAGGATGCAAGGGCGTTTTAAATTACACTTTTGTTGTTGGTTTTCCTATGTAAGTTAATATCAACAAGAGGATACTGTCAGACACAAGGAGGGATGAACATAATTATGCAAAACAAATCAAGAGTGGTAAACTTAAAGTGCCATTTATTTTAGGAACAGTACAGTATTTCCAGACCAGTAGATGCTACAATATTTCAATGAATGCTCGAAAAGCTAAAAACACTGAACAGGTAGAGTAAGTCAGTCAAATAAAATGATAAAATAAAAAGAACAGCTTACTCCTGGTAATGTTAAAGTGCCTAAAGTTAATGCTTACATATTTGGCTTCCCCTGGACAACACAATAAAATAAAATAAGTCAACTTAATCCTAAGCACAAATATAGCTGCAAGCAGCGATAATACGGGGCCAGGAGAGAGAAAGAGAAATGATAATTCCTTTAACAGGTCAGTTCATGAAAGTCCTTGCGGTCTTGTTTCCAATGAGGGCCTGTGAGCAATTAGGGGTTAAGAGTCTTGCTCAGGGACAAATTTCATTTCATCGACACATTTGCAACCAGAGCCTCTGGCTCCCTAGGCGGGCTCACTAACCACTCAGCTATGGCCGCCCCTCAGAGAGAGAGAGAGAGAGAGAGAGAGAGAGAGAGAGAGAGAGAGAGAGAGAGAGAGAGAGAGAGAGAGAGAGAGAGAGAGAGAGAAACGGAATAGATTGAAGAGACAGAGAGAGAGAGACATGGAAACGGAATAGATTGAAGATAGAAACGGAATAGATTGAAGAGACAGAGAGAGAGACATGGAAACGGAATAGATTGAAGAGAGAGAGAGAGAGAGCCATGGAAACGGAATAGATTGAGTCATGTTTTTTGCAATTCTACTTAAATGAGTCTGCATCAAGAGAGGCTTGAACCAGCAACCTTGCGGTCGTGAGGCACTCTTAGGTAGCTGCAACACTACCTATAGTGCTATAGGATTGTCCAGGCTGATATTGTCTGTTAAGGATCACAAACTCTTGCCTTCTGTCATGACCCAAGCCCCTGTTTCACTAACACTAAGATCACTCGTTCACAAACCCTTTACCAATGAAGAAATTGTACATCTCCTCAGAACCAAAACTAGTGAAAGTAGCCGATCTACAAGCTCACAAACCATTAAAAGTTGTCAGATTGTACATCGGCTATTTTCACAATGAAGTATGTTATACATTGAAAAAACATACTCTCATTGCTATCGGAAAAGTTGTGAGATTGTAGATCAGCTATTTTCACAATGAAGTATGTAAAAAACACTCAATTAAGTATTTCATGTTATCTTTAACAATTGCAGATGTATTCATTGATAGTCATGTTGTGTGAAATGCAACTTAGATGAAGTCTGCACCAAGTGAGGCTTGAACCTGTCACCTTGAGGATGTGAGACATACACTTAAGCGGGAAGCTATTGGACCAACAGACAAATCTCTGAAAAAAGAGATCACACTGATGATACAGTTTCACGCAAATAGCTGGAAAATCCTGGGTTTAAGTGTTTTTCAAACTGCTCAAGATTGCGAACAATCTAAGGGCGGTGCTTACTGGTCAACGTGATAGATGTGTTCCTCATTAGTCAAGGCACATGTGTAAGCAGGTCTAATGGCTGTCGGCGAAACGAGGCATGACTTTTGCCTGTTTAAAGTTTGCATTTTCAAAAAATTGCTATAGCGCCCCCGTTTGACCAATTGGAGTAAGATTGGTTTCAGTGATATTTGGAATGGCCCTTTACAGTTCTGCAAAGTTTCAAAGAATGGTAAGTCTGCATGTATGTGTTAGGGGCAGATGAATAATTGTCATAAAAATGCAATATTCATTGGCTCATTAAAGCTTCATTTTTTCACTTAAAAAAAATCTGCTTGCACCGTTTGGTCGGCATAGGTCCAAAGTTCATGTGTAAAACGTTTCGTGCAGATTGCTCAAAAATCCCAGGAGATAGATTTGAACTGCTTTTTACTGCTTTTCATATAATTCGAAATGGTGGGAGATCTAAAGGTCAGAGGTCAAAAGTCAAACAGTGAAAGTTGTTAGGCAAGAGGAGACGCATGTGTGCATCGAAGTTTCATGGCTGTAGGTCAAACAGGGCATGAGTTGTACCTGTTCAAAGTTGGCATTTTCAACTGAGTGCTATAGCGCCACCTTTTGACGAAATATTGTGAGATTTATTTCTTGATCGTTTTTCATGACCATCTATCATATGGCCGAGTTTCATAAAAAGCGTATGCACGGTTCAGCCAGAACTGGCAAAAACGGCAGAAGAAGAAGAAGAAGAAGAAGAAGAAGAAGAAGAAGAAGAAGAAATGGAAATATAGCTGCAAGCAGCGATAATACGGGGCCAGTGAATAGAGAGAGAGAGAGACATGGAAACGGAATAGATTGAAGAGAGAGAGAGTGACATGGAAACAATAGATTGATGAGAGAGAGAGATGGAAACATAATGGTTTGATTGGACATCTCAACCTACTGCCATTAACAGGCAGTTCAAGGCAAGATCATAAACTCTTGCCTTCTTTCATGAACCAAGCCCCTGTTTCACTAACACTAAGATCACTCGTTCACAAACCATTTACCAATGAAGAAATTGTACATCTCCTCAGAACCAAAACTAGTGAAAGTAGCCGATCTACAAGCTCACAAACCATGAAAAGTTGTGAGATTGTAGATCAGCTATTTTCAGAATGAAGTATGTCATACATTGAAAAAACGTACTCTCAAATAAGCATTTCAGGTTATCTTTACCATTTGCACATGTATTCATTGATACAGTCATGTTGTTTGCAATTCAACTTAAATTAAGTCTGCATCAAGTGAGGCTTGAACTGGCGACGTCGAGATTGTGAGGCATTCATATAAGGGAGACGCCATTGGCCCAACAGACAAGTAACTGTGAAAAAGGAGATCACACAGATGATACAGTTTCACGCAAATAGCTGAAAAATCCTGGGTTTAAGTGTTTTTCAAACTGCTCAAAATTGCGGACAATATAAGGGCGGCGCTTACTGGTCAAAGCGATAGATGTGTTCCTCATGAGTCAAGGCACATGTGTAAGCAAGTTTCACGACTTTCGGCCAAACGAGGCATGACTTATGCCTGTTTAAAGTCTGCCTTTTCAAAAAATTGCTATAGCGCCCCCTTTTGGCCAATTGGAGTAAGATTGGTTTCAGTGATATTTGGAATGACCCTGTACATTTCTGCAAAGTTTCAAAGAAATGTGAGTCTGCATGTATGTTTTAGGCACAGATGAATAATTTTCATAAAACTGTAATAGTTAAAATCTATCTCCTCCTGGGATTTTTGAGCAATCTGCACGAAACATTTAACACTTGAACTTTGGACCTCTGCCTACAAAAATTTCCAACGGATTTTCCATAAGTGAAAAAATGCAGAAGTTAGGAGCCAATGACTGTTTTTCATATAATTCAAAATGGTGGAAGATCTAAAGGTCAGAGGTCAAAAGTCAGACCACGAAAGTTGTCGGGCATGAAGAGACACATGTGTGTATCGAAGTTTCATGGTTGTAGGTCAAACAGGGCATGAGTTGTACCTGTTCAAAGTTGGCACTTTCAATTGAGTGCTATAGCGCCACCCTTTGACGAATGAGTGTGAGAATTATTTCTTGGTAGTTTTTCATGAGCATCTACCATATGGCCGAGTTTCGTAAAAAGCGTATGCACGGTTAAGCCAGAACTGGCAAAAACAAGTATTTTTCAAACTGCTCAAAATTGCGGAAAATCTAAGGGCGGAGCTTAATGGTCAAATCGATACGTGTGTTCCTCATGAGTCAAGGCATATGTGTAAGCAAGTTTCACGACTTTCGGCCAAACGAGGCATGACTTATGCCTGTTTAAAGTCTGCCTTTTCAAAAAATTGCTATAGCGCCCCCTTTTGGCCAATTGGAGTAATATTGGTTTCAGTGATATTTGGAATGACCCTGTACATTTCTGCAAAGTTTCAAAGAAATGTGAGTCTGCATGTATGTTTTAGGCACAGATGAATAATTTTCATAAAACTGTAATAGTTAAAATCTATCTCCTCCTGGGATTTTTGAGCAATCTGCACGAAACGTTTAACACTTGAACTTTGGACCTCTGCCTACAAAAATTTCCAACGGATTTTCCATAAGTGAAAAAATGCAGAAGTTAGGAGCCAATGACTGTTTTTCATATAATTCAAAATGGTGGAAGATCTAAAGGTCAGAGGTCAAAAGTCAGACCACGAAAGTTGTCGGGCATGAAGAGACACATGTGTGTATCGAAGTTTCATGGTTGTAGGTCAAACAGGGCATGAGTTGTACCTGTTCAAAGTTGGCACTTTCAATTGAGTGCTATAGCGCCACCCTTTGACGAATGAGTGTGAGAATTATTTCTTGGTAGTTTTTCATGAGCATCTACCATATGGCCGAGTTTCGTAAAAAGCGTATGCACGGTTAAGCCAGAACTGGCAAAAACAAGTATTTTTCAAACTGCTCAAAATTGCGGAAAATCTAAGGGCGGAGCTTAATGGTCAAATCGATACGTGTGTTCCTCATGAGTCAAGGCATATGTGTAAGCAAGTTTCACGACTTTCGGCCAAACGAGGCATGACTTATGCCTGTTTAAAGTCTGCCTTTTCAAAAAATTGCTATAGCGCCCCCTTTTGGCCAATTGGAGTAAGATTGGTTTCAGTGATATTTGGAATGACCCTGTACATTTCTGCAAAGTTTCAAAGAAATGTGAGTCTGCATGTATGTTTTAGGCACAGATGAATAATTTTCATAAAACTGTAATAGTTAAAATCTATCTCCTCCTGGGATTTTTGAGCAATCTGCACGAAATGTTTAATACTTGAACTTTGGACCTCTGCCTACAAAAATTTCCAACGGATTTTCCATAAGTGAAAAAATGCAGAAGTTAGGAGCCAATGACTGTTTTTCATATAATTCAAAATGGTGGGAGATCTAAAGGTCAGAGGTCAAAAGTCAGAGGGTGAAAGTTGTTCAGCATGAGGAGACGCATATGTGTATCCAAGTTTCATAGCTGTAGGTCAAACAGGGCATGAGTTGTACCTGGTCAAAGTTGGCATTTTCAATTGAGTGCTATAGCGCCACCTTTGGACGAAAGATTGTGAGAATTATTTTTTGATCGTTTTTCATGACCATCTACCATATGGCCGAGTTTCGTAAAAAGCGACAGCGCGGTTCAGCCAGAACTGCGAAAAGTGGCAGAAGTGACAGAATACTGCCAATAACAAAACAGGTCCAGAGCTGAGCTCTGGCCCCGTAATAATGCCAATAACAAAACGGGTCCATGCTGGAAGCCTGGCCCCGTAATAATGCCAATAACAAAACGGGTCCATGCTGGAAGCCTGGCCCCGTAATAATGCCAATAACAAAACGGGTCCATGCTGTAAGCCTGGCCCCGTAATAATGCCAATAACAAAACGGGTCCATGCTGGAAGCCTGGCCCCGTAATAATGCCAATAACAAAACGGGTCCATGCTGGAAGCCTGGCCCCGTAATAATTACAGTCAAACAGCACATTCCAACAGGAACGGGAGGAACTAAGTCAAGTAAGTAAACAGCACAACAATAAACAGCAGTCAAAGTGTCCCATGGACAATTTCTGCAGGTAATGCCTTGAGATGGTCTGTTTTTGTCTCCGCCAGGCCGATAGGCATGGCGAGAGAGTATGTTTTACCCTCCGTCCGTCCGTCCGTCCGTCCGTGTGTCCGTCCTTCTGTCTGCGACCAGCTAATCTCCGCCACCGTTGGCCCGATCGCTGTGAAACTGCGCACACACACACTCCCTGGATGCCACAGCAGAACCTCTGCCCCACATTTTTCAGATCAGCCTGTCATAGCGCCACCATGAGGCCGACTTTTGCAAAACACATTTTTTAATGTTACTCCTACAGATTTTCTCCGAATAACACACAAATCGGTACACAGTATCTCTATAGCCATGTGATCAACACGGATCTGTCCGATTTTCCATATCCCATCCTGATTGGCTAAGATTGGCTTCCAAAGTTAGCAGGATTGGTTCATTTTGAACAAAATGTCTCAAATCATGAACGCAGCATGCACTTTCCGTGCACTTTTCCACGTACATTCCCACTTGGCCCAGGAAGAATTGTCTTTTGAAAACTTTCAAATCAGCCTCATGGTGGCGCTATAACAGGCCGATTCATGTTTTTAGCTATAACTGCACCGATCTGCGTGCGACTTTGCATGCACACTCCTTAGAGGCCAAGGAAAACCCTTTGCCGTGCATTTTTCACATATGCCTTTTAGAGCGCCACCAGGAGGCTGAGTTTTGAAAAACACATTTTTTGCTCTTACTCCTTCAGATTATGTTCAAAAATCACGTAAATCGGTACACAGTCTCTCTATAGTCATGTGATCAAGATGGATGTGTCCGATACTTCATATTCTATCCTACTTGGCTAACATTGGCTTCTAAAGTTTGCAGGATAGGTCCGTTTTGAACAAAATTCCTCAAATCATGAACGCAGTGTGCGATTTCTGTGAAATTTTGCACACACATTCCCACTAGGCCGAGGAAGAAATGCCACCCTTTTCACATTGGCCTGTTATAGCGCCACCAGCTGGTCTAATTTAGCAAACCACATTTTTGGAACAAAATGCCTCAACTCATGAATGCAGTGTCCGATTGCCGTGCAAGGCCTAAGAAGAAATGGCACCCTTTTCACATTGGCCTATTATAGCGCCACCAGGAGGCCATAATAACCTAGCTGACCTGGCGGAGACTTGTGCTCCGAGGAGCACTTTTTCTAGTTTCTTCTCTTTTTTTTGTACAATTAACCATGGCAATTTAACTGCTAAACTGTGACCACTTCGGGATTCTCATTCTTTCATTTCTCTTAGCTTCTCATCAATTTGCCTTTCAATGTCTAGCAGGCTTGTTTTTTTTTTCTTTGGCTGAACGGCGGAGGCTGTTGGACTTTGCAATGAAGGTAAGTTTGCTAGTGGTCTCTGCCTTTTCTGCAAACTCATCTGCAGCTTATTCTCCATGGCTTTGGAGTCAGCATCAATTCTAGCCCTCTTTTTTTTCAGCTCACCTAATTCATCCATGAGAGTCTGTCTTTTCATAGCAAGAGTCTGTCTACTTTTCTCTCTCTTTTGCTCATCAAGGTGGGCAACATACTTCTGCCTTGCACCTGCAGCTGATGCGAGCAGTTCTTTTGTTAGCTTAACCTTACAAACCCCTCCAACTGCCCTGATGTGGTCAATGATGAGTCTCAGTGCCACTAGACTGTTGCTTTAGATTTTCCACCACAACTTCTTTATTCACAGAAAATCCCCTCTCCACACTTGCCTGTCCATGGGACATCACAAGGAGCACCTTCACCACATCCCACAGATGTTTGAATTTACTGCTAGAGCCCATAGTCTCATGAAACAAAGTATCCACTCTATCTGAGGAGGGGTCAAATTCTCTGAACCCTGGAGTGATCAGAGAGAAATCACAGAATTCCTTGTACTCTCTCAAGACATCATCACATACTGACTCCTGCACTTGATTTGCAGCCACAAGGGTCTGCAGAACTCTCTTCATTTTGTTCCCACACTGCTCTTTGTTTGCAACCATTTGTCTTGGATCTAGGCATTGCATGTTTCTAACAAGTGGGTACTGCACAGGTGACTTGTTAACAAACTTGAGCAAGAGTGAAATGAGGATTTTTTTACAATGTGTTTTTATCTCAAGCACCTGCCTCTCTGAGATCTTTTTCTGGTTTTTCAGTTTACTGAGTGTTGTTTCTGCTGTAAAACCAATGTCCACCTTTGAAGCATCCTTATGTTCACTTGCTTGCTCAAAGGGCACCTGGAGAACTTTGTATGCAGAGGTAGCCTCTTTCATGGTCTTCTCTGCGATGAAACGGTCCATAAGCCCTGCAGACAGAACAAAGCAGAACACATTTCTTTTGTTATTGCTCCATCTATGTCAATATTTTTTCTCATGACTACATTAACAAGCTATTAAAGGCCAAATCATTAATATGAGTTTACTGGCTCCATTGGACTGACTTCATCAGAAATATTTGTTTTAACAAATGTATTTATACATGGACTGACAATAATATTTGTCATATGTTCTAGCTTAAAATTGTATTTCAATGTGCATTGATTAATCACTGGAGCAAAATTGGATATTACTGTCAAATATCTCTCTTTGTGGTATGTACATCTTAAGGTCAATAGAGGGCTCATGCATTTCATTAATAACAAAGCCAGTATTATTATAATATCTGGCCACAGCAGTAATGGAAAAACTTTTCAGATTAGTTTTTCTTAAATAAAAGTAGCAATACCACAATGTAGAAATTGACATCAAAACAAAAAGTACCAAAAGTAGAAGTACAGTATGCAGATTGTCCCATTTCACAAGTAATTTTTCTCCAAAATGTGTCAAACTCTTTTGGAAATAGCTGATCTACAAGCTCACAACAAATCACAATGTGAGCTTTTAGATCGGCTATTTTCGAAAAGACAAGGTACAAAATATGGCTTAATTGGTTAATGCACAGTTTGTAATAATCTTAAATCTACAAAGTAACTTGTAAGTTTTCAAATAACTGCAAGTAGAAGTATTGAACAATTGACAAATATAAGTGAAATTATCTAAAAGAAATACTTTGTACTTAAGTTACTTTACACCACTGCCATTCAAGCTATATCCGTGTAAGCTTTACTCTTTATGTAAATGTAAGACTATAAATAATATTTTACTATAGAAGGGGTATATAATTACCTTTTATGAGCCTGTACATGTCCTCGCTCATGAATGGTAACATTGGCTTATCCGTTTGGTATTGGACCAGGAAGGGAGTGACTTGCTTGGCTATGCTCAGGAATATTGAGGCTTTCACTACAAACAGTGGATCTGCAGAGGCTTTCTTGACCTCCTGGAGCGACTTGATCTTTGGCTCTGGTACTTCCTTTCTTGCCACTGCATCAATGTACTTAATAATGTGAGGCCACAACAACAGTCCTCTCTCACAAACGGTCACATTTTCAACCCATTGGTGCTGGCAGAATTTAAGCATGGGCGTGTCACAGCCTGTGGCTTTTATGAAGTCTTCTCTGCGCGCAGGGCTGTCTTTAAACATCCAATCATCCAATACATCATGGAGAGGGTATGGTCCACCTCCCATCCAGTTGCCCGGTATCCATCCCTGAACGCATTATGCAGCGTGTGCAGACCGCACGACCCGCTGTTCAGTAGGGATTTGTTAACTTGGGCAAGTTCAGATTGAAGTAAATTAAACGCTTTCCAATTTACATTCGGCCCATCCATGGATAGCTGCACAAGGTTCTTCATTCCAGTTTCAGATATTTTGCATCCGTTCAACTATGTACTGGGCAGCTGTGTAGCCTAGGAACTCAGAGCCAACATACCTGGTTTTCACCTCCCCCCGTCCCAAATCCGAACATGCAGGTCCATCTGCTTCATTTGGAGCGGTTTGTTGAGACTTTCGTCGAACATCAACGTGTAAGCAGACTGCCTGGATACCTCTCTTACGATGAGTGACTTAAAGTAGGGTCCCAGTCCAAATGTACTGAGGTACGCACATTTTGTTTCCCCACACGCAAATTTGGACGCTATTGCACTGTCGGGAAACATAGCTCTGAAAAGCTCACTCGTGTTGGCGCTGGAGGTAAATGAATAGTGAGAGTCCACTGTTTTAAGTGCCCACAACACTTCAGCCGACAGCTGGTCAAATGAAGCTGCGACGGCCTGGTTGAGCGTGGGTTGTTGTTGTCTTGCGGTTGTGCAAGCAGCACCAGTTGGACCTGGCCTTACATCAGGTGTAAAATAGGTGCCGACACCAGCGGTCTGTTCAGCAGCCTTTTGGAGGTCGAGGTGTTTCTAGCGGCGCGATCCTGCTCTATACCTGACTTTGTCCGTGTCCGTCAACGTTCTGATTGGTCAGGTCCGTCAACGTTCTGATTGGTCTCTAAACGTTCTGATTGGTCAGGTCCATCAACGTTCTGATTGGTCAGGTGCGTCAACAAAGTGATTGGTCAAGCTTCACATGACACGTGGCTATAAACACATTATAAACACATATCGATGACAAAATGTATCAAAGGCGCCGCTACCTTCACACAGGGTGTGATTTTTTGCTTTTCTCATGGCTGACCAGCGCCGATTCCCCCATGTTCCCAACATCAAAGGTTTTGTGGCATAACTTGCAGCCAGCTCTATTAGGGTCCTCTTCTCGCTTTACCCAGTCTTTAAACTTTACATTTGTAATCCACAAATTATTAAATGAACATTTCCCTGGCATTGTGGATCATACTAGTAGTTCAACCGATATATATATATTCAATCGATTACGCTTCACCGACGATTCACGTGTTGCTCGCAATTGTTTGTTGGGACAGCAAACACACAACTTGCTCAAGTTGCCAGGTTGGTGTCACGTGACAAAACGAACAGCTCTACTAGCTAACTACTCATCACGCTGCAGCACGTTGTGAGCTTGTAGATCTGTTCTTTTTATCACGTGACACCAACCTTTCGGCGAAAAACTACTTATGTTACATATTTCGTGTAATGTTATTTTTGTTTATGAAAATGTTTTGTTTTAACAAAATCAATAGCCAAAAACAATGCATAGCTAAACATTTTTCCAGGACCCTTGATAAATTCCAGGACCTTTGCTGATGTTTGATCAATTTCAAACCTTTTCCAGTACTGGATTTTTTTATTTATTTTTTCAAAATATTTTCAGGAATTTCATGACCGTGGGGACCCTGGATAAATATTGTGAAAATAGCAGATCTACAAGCTTAGCAAGGTTAGTCCAGTCTCTTCATCGCCAAACCGGTTATGTTAATGATATGTAGCCTACACTACAGTATTCCAAATAAGCTGAGGAACTCTGCTATCAGGTTCCCCTCCCCCCTACAGTATCTGTTCTATCAAAGTATTTGTTCAGATACAAATTCAGCCATTGTAATGTGCATGCAACAGCACAGGGTTGCTACACGTACATGGAGTTAGACTCTAACTACGTGTAGCAACCCTGTGCTGCTCTAAATGTTAGAGGGATGGGCAGAAACCGTGTATTTCCACATTTCAACTGTTAATGGGTTTTTCTTTCTTCACAAATGAATTCTACTTTGTTGTACAACAGTGTCCCATAAAAGTAGTGAAAATAGCCGATCTACAAGCTCACAAAGTGTTGCATCATGATGCTTTGCGAGCTTGTAGATCTGCTATTTTTCTAAATAAAAGTCTGTGGGTTTTATGAATATTAATCCAAGGAAAAATGATTAACAAGAGCATGATGATTTAACAGCTATGGGAACATACAAATGAAACAAACAATCAAGAACCAAAATATGAACAAGTAAGCCATGCCATCTGCAATAAATAGCCTAAGAACTTTTAAACCCATATCCATTTGATCCTGGTCCTAATACTTTTACCGGTATACTAATGTCTGAGTGCTAACCCAGCCTACGAATACAAGAATGTTGATGAAACAAAAGACATAGAAACTTGCATCTATGTAAATGTGTCTCTGATGATGGCCCATCATTACACTGTCTTTTGTTATAAGCCTTTCAAATTGAAATTGACCCTGCTGGAAGAATGTGAGGAGATGGGAGGAGCTGTTAGTCCTAGAAAGATAAAAAAAGGTGGTGTTTTCACTCCAAATCTCCACACTGTCCTCCTGCTCAGACTCCAGGACACACCACAGTTAACTCTCTGGACACACCCCGGCCCAAACACACAACTCACAGTGAGGGAGGACAGACTGTCTTTCCACAGCTACAGGAGGCTCTATCTTCAGTTACACACCTCTTCCACCAGGGGGCTAAAGGCAAGGAAGCAAGTGCGTGTTGTGATCTTGGTGAAAAACGTGTCATAAAGGAGGTAAAACGTGTCAAATGGAGTCTGTACGGCTGAAGATAAATGAACACATGACATCGGTGGGAGAGGAGATATTGTGTCTTTTGGACAAACAGCAGCGTGGTGCTGATGTTTGTTGTGTGAAGCCTGTCAGAGTGTTTGTGTTGGAGCGCCTCAGTGCGGCTGCAGAGTTCATGTGCAACCTCTTCCAGAGAGAGATAGAGACACTAGAAACTCTGCTGGAGAAACAAAACAAACTGCTGAACATTGATTTTGATATGGACATCGATCTACACACTGCAGGTATGTCTGTTACACACACAACATCAAACTACACACTGCAGGTCTGTTACACACACAACATCAAAGTACACAGTGCAGGTCTGTTACACACATAACATCAAACTACACCCTGCAGGTATGTCTTGTTACACACACACACACACACACACACACACACACACACACACACACACACACACACACACACACACACACACACACACACACACACACACACACACACAACATCAAACTACACACTGCAGGTATGTCTGTTACACACACAACATCAAACTACACACTGCAGGTATGTCTGTTACACACACAACATCAAACTACACCCTGCAGGTATGTCTGTTCTCTATCGTGGTCGAGACTGGCTCTCCACTACATATTATTCAATATGTACGGGAACTGACCCCCTGGGGCAGTGCTCGTGGATACTCTTTAAGACACATCACTCATGGTGGCCCTGCCCTGATCTGTGATCAGTGGGGTATTTAAGCCCCACCCAGGCAGTGCCACTTCGACTCTTTGATTTCCACGAGAGCAGACGCTTAGTGGACTCAGCTTAAGACATACAGTATACAGAACGGGTGTTTGGCGGCGTGGTCCACTTACTTTAGGAGAGAGCAGGTCTTGTGAGGCTCCTCTCGGGACGCTTTGCTGCCATATTTACACCAACACAAGTATATTCCATTTATTCCTGGCGCGCGGCGTGCACCCTGGTTCCGAGTCTGACCCAGTCAGAGGGCGGATCAGGGCGGCAGCTGTTCTGCTCGAGCGACCAAGTCTGTGAAGCCGTCTGTCGGCCGAACGCTTGGATCGCCGACATCGTCAGAGAAGAAAAAAAGAAAAGAAAAAGCCGCCGCGGCTGCAGCCTGGTTCCGAGCCTGACCCAGTCAGGGGGCGGACCAGGGCGGTTGTTGGGTTGGGCGCGGTACCGAGGTGGAACCCGAGTGAGGCTGACCCAGACGGCGGACCTCCGGGCCATCTACTACCGGCTATCATTGCCGCCGCGGCCGAGAAAGCCATCGGCAGAGCCAAGTAATCTATTACAAACGAACAAAGTTTGCAGCGTGCAGCGTGCAGCGTGTACCTACTTCCGCGTTGACGCAGGGCGTCAGCGTGGGGGGAGGGGCCTGGGCTCCCTAGAGAAGGGCTGCACTGTGCCCCACAGGTCACAAGAGGGCAGTGTGGCGCTAGGTCAGGAGTTATCTCCTGGCGGCCCACTGACAAACTGCTGCAAAGTCACTGTTGCAAATCACTGACTTTGGGAATAAATAATTAAGTGAAAAACAGATAAAGAGACACTTGGCTCTGCCCACATACATGGCCAGCCCAGCGCCCCACAACTGTCTGGGCTGTGGGATAAAAATGCCCGTGGAGGACGGCCTTGATAAATGTATGCTGTGCTGCCTTAGGGCAGCTGCATCCGGCACTCAGAGCGGCGAGGCCTCGCGTTCCCATGGGAACAGGCGCTCGCTCGGTGACGAAAGCGACATTAGCCCAGCTAACACCAGCAGGCGAGGCTACAGGGCGGATGTCGACGGTCAGTGGGAATCCCCGTTTACGTCACGGACGTCACAGGCTTCCCTCGCCAGCGTACGATCAGAACCCGACAGGGCAGATGACGTCAGCAGCCCCCACCTTCCCCATGAATCCTCTCGCTCGCTGTCTTTCCAGATGGAAAGCTGCAATCCACATCCTTGGTTGTTACGCACCATGCAAAAAGGATACGGATTACAAGTCAAGAGCTCACCTCCACTGTCCACTACGGTAGTGTTCTCCCGAGCGTCAGGCCAGGCGGCCATCACGCTGCGGGACGAGGTAACAGCTCTTTTGAGCAAGGGGGCTATCAGAGAACTATCTCCGGATCAGAACCGGCTCGGTTTCTACTCGGAATATTTCCTGGTGAAGAAGAAGGGGGGGGCGTAAGACCTATTCTGAACCTCAAAGGCCTGAACAGGTACTTTTCAAGCTGCACGTACAGGACTTGCATGCAGGCTGCCGGACTCATGGCCTCGGCCGTGAGCCTGATTCAGCTTGGCGGACTGAACATGAGACCTTTTCAGAGGCCATGGGCTCTCAAAAGGTGGTAGTGTCAGCACAGTGTGATAAAGCACTATACGGCGTGTCGCTGACGAGGTCAGTTCACACGACCGCGGTGTAGTTCTGTCTGTCGATCTGCAGTGACACAGACAGGACGTGCTGGTCTGTCGAACACAAACTGGGCGGCCATTATAGCCCGCTATACGGCGTATCACCGATTGGGTCGGTTTGCGCGTCCATGGCGGAGTCCCGTCAGTGGAGACACTGGGCGGGGCGCGCTGGTAGTCAGTTGAACAGTGGTATACCCGCGGCCATTATAGCCCGCTTTACGGCGTATTACCGATTGGGTCGGTTTACGTGTCCGGGGCGGAGTTCTGTCTGTGGATCTGGTCTCAGTGTCGCAAGACAGAACGGGCTGGGTCTGCCAGGGGTCCCCTGAATCAGTCATTGCACACTACACAGCGTATAGCCGACTGGGCCGGTCTACGCGGCTGTGGCGTGGTTTGCTGGAGAACCGGGTGTGGTGATACCAGCAGAGTGCATCCGTGCTGTCAGGGGCGAGCGGAGCGCACCATATATGGTGTTGCACGGCGGGGCCGTCTACACACCAAGGTGTAATTCTGCGTGGTGGAATCCGTCATCGGTGTGAAGCCACGGAGTAAGCTCCTTGCTCATCCCGAGAATGCACAGAGCCATGGCTATCCGGATGCAGCTAGCCAACACAGAGGCTATTCCGTCACTGCTTGCGTGACCAGAATAGCCCTTACCTTTATTGAGGAGCTGCAGCAACTGGCTTGCAGGCTCCCCAGGCTGTTTGAGGAACAGGCAGGGTATGGCTGCTCTCCGGTCGGTGAGGCGCCATCGGTGGCGGTCCTAGTCCAAGCTGTGGCAGGGGGACCGAGCTTGTCCGATGAAGCGGCCTATTGAGCCATCGGCCATGTTGGGCCAAGAGGCCAGTGCCCGGCTACAACGAGCTAAGGAGGCTCGTGGATGTGCACGGGAGGTGGTGGCAGGAATGCTCCGGCAGGTAAGTTAGAGTACTTTCTCCACCACTGGTGTGGACAGTCATTATAGCCCGCTTACGGCGTATTACCGATTGGGTCGGTTTACGCGTCCGTGGCGGAGTCCCGTCAGTGGAAACACTTGGCGGGCGGTCTGGTGGTCTGTCGAACACAACCTGGGCGGCCATTATAGTCCGCTATGCGGCGTATCACCGATTGGGTCGGTCTACGCGTCCGTGGCGGAGTTCTGTCTGTGGATCTGGTCTCAGCGATGCAAGACAGAACGTGCTATGGCTCCCCGTCTTTACCTACCGTACCTACCTAAGGCTAGGCTCTGGTGGAAACAACCCAGGAGGCGTACAGACAGGCAATCAAGCCAGTCCAACGACGGGAGTACGGGCACACTCGACACAGGGCCTTGCTACCTAGCATCGGCTCTGGCGAGGTGCCCCTTTGTCCGAGATCTGTACGGCGGCCTCTTGGGCGGCGCCCTCCACATTCACCAGGTTCTACTGCATGAACGTGGCAGCCAGCACCCCATCCACGGAGCGAGTGCTGGGCTCCAGGCAGTAGAGCAGGTCATACTCACCGTGCCTCCGAGACCCCGGCTCCCGCAGGACGGGCCCGGGTTCGGAGTGATGTCATGCATGGGAAGCTAGCCCTGCGCCTTGCGGGCTAGCTAGGTGGCTAATCAGTTGATTGGACTGACGCCAGCTGGGCCTAGGTAGCGGCTTGCGCCTAGGCCACGAGTATTACATACTTCGTTGGATGACAGGATTTTGGAGCACGCCTTGGGCTCTGATACTTCGGGCTTAAACTGCTTCGGGCTGCCGCGGGGGCAGCTGGGTCTGCTTATTTCCTCGCGGTGTGTCTTAGAGTGTTCCCGTACATATTGAATAATATGTAGTGGAGAGCCAGTCTCGACCACGATAGAGAACGGGGGGTTACATCCGATGTAACCCGGGTTCTCTGAGTGGAGAGACTGGCTCTCCACGCTTGAGCCGCTCGTGTCAATCAAAGTTAATCGAAGTGGCACTGCCTGGGTGGGGCTTAAATACCCCACTGATCACAGATCAGGGCAGGGCCACCATGAGTGATGTGTCTTAAAGAGTATCCACGAGCACTGCCCCAGGGGGTCAGTTCCCGTACATATTGAATAATATGTAGTGGAGAGCCAGTCTCTCCACTCAGAGAACCCGGGTTACATCGGATGTAACCCCCCGTTACACACACAACATCAAAATAAACACTGCAGGTATGTCTGTCACACACACACACACACACACACACACACACACACACACACACACACACACACACACACACACACACACACACACACACACACACACACACACACTTATTATTGAAGTCCCTATTCATGTAAAAAAGTTGTTATTATTAAAGTGTATATTGTATTCCTTCATTCCAGATCATAGTGTGGAGTCCAGTATGCAGGTGAAGATCAGTTCTCAAGCCAGGACAGTTTCTAATAAGCAGGAAACTGAAGACCACCTTAAACAGGAACCTGAAGACCACCTTAAACAGGAACCTGAAGACCACCTGGATCTCAGTAAGTTTCAAGCACTCTTTATTTATTTTATTGGAGAAAGTGGGCCGGTACTGAGGGTGTAAAGATGAACCGAAATTGATCAAGTCATCGATTTAAGCATTAACGATGTGAGTACATAGATGCATGGACCCCTGCATCTATCTAAATGCACCACGAATCGGACAATGGTCAGGTTATTAAAGTATTATTGGGTTCACTGAAGTCAATTCTACTTTAGTATTAACTGACCTGCTGCAGAATTCTCACTGATTTAACATTTACAAGTAATTACTTTCAAAATAATAGCCTCTCATTCAGGTCGTCTCGTCCCGCTGCAATGTAAACAAAAAAAGGCCACACCCTTTACTGCACAGAGCTCAGTCAGCACACCATCATATTTTAATTTTGGAAGATTTGGGCAAAGAGTAATCTGTTGATACTTTTTCCAGCCACTACTCTGCACTGAGGCACTCCAGTGACGGTACAAGATTCAAACCTTTTATAGAGTCTCACTGTATCTTTTTCCTAGACTTCCTGCACGTCCTTGTGTGCAAAGAGGAGGTTTCACCAGAGGAGGAGTGGGGCCCCAGTCTGTTCCAGGTGGAACCGCAACCTCCACAGATTAAAGAGGAACAGGAGGAGGCGCTACTTCAAAGACTAGAAGAGGTTGGTGCGTCAACGTTGTTAGCAGTGAAAAGTGAAGATGATGATGAAAACGGAGAGACAAAGCCTGTAGCCAGCACCTCAACTGAACACATGAAAACACAAGCTGATGTAGAGGACTGTGGAACATCACAACCAACTAATAATGACCAGCTCCTCTCTTCACACTGTACTGAATCAGACACTGAAGACAGTGATGAGTGGGAGGAGACTAGGGGAGATCAGTCAGCTTTAAACACACTGAAATCACACAAGAAACAAAATGTGGGAGGACCGTGCAGGCTGTCCCTGAAATCATCAACACAAACTCACTCCATGAGGACTCACACAGGGGAGAAACGTTTTAGTTGTACAGAGTGTGGCCAAATGTTTAATCACAAGGCATATCTGAAGAGACACACAATGATTCACACAGGGGAAAAGCCCTTTGCTTGTTCTGTTTGTGGTAAAGGCTTTAATCAGAAAAGTTCTCTAAAAACACACACGATGACACATACAGGTGAAAAGCCCTTTTCTTGTACAGTTTGTGTTAAAGGCTTTGTTAACACAGGTAATCTAAAAAAACACATGAGGACTCATACAGAAGAAAAGCCATTTTCTTGTACAGTTTGTGGTAGTGGCTTTACTCAGAAACATTCTCTTAAAATACACATGAGGACTCATACAGGTGAAAAGACCTTTTCTTGTACAGGTTGTGGTCAAAGCTTTGCTGAGAAAAGTACTCTAAACAAACACATGAGGACTCATGCAGGCAAAAAGCCATTTTCTTGTACCGTTTGTGGTAAAGGCTTTGCTGACAATGCTAATCTAAAAACACACACGAGGACTCATACAGGCGAAAAGCCCTTTTCTTGTACAGTTTGTGGTAGCGGCTTTACTCAGAAACATTCTCTTAAAAAACACATGAGGACTCATACAGGCGAAAAGCCCTTTTCTTGTACAGTTTGTGGTAGAGGCTTTTCTAGAATGGATAACCTGAAAATACACATGAGGACTCATACTGGCTGAAAAGCCCTTTTAGTTTGTGATAACGGCTTTGCTACAATGTCTAATCTAAAAACACACATGAGGACTCATACAGGGGGTAAGCCTTTTAGTGGAAGTTAGTCACACACACACTATTTGACACATATGATCATTCAGTCTAATCCAGGATGACAATGAGAAGGACACTAAAGCAGAGGAATTGTATTATCTGACAATATCAACATGACTGAATAATTGTTTCTAGTTTCTTGTGTATAGAGGTTTGTGTTATCTTGTGTATGGTTCTTATTTTCTATGATAAAATGCCAAAAGAAAATATTATCTTGTATTATTCCCTCCAGCTCATAGGTTATTGGTAGAACAATATGAGCACCAGTGACTGTCCACATTTGTCAGGATTAAAAAGTGTCATGTTTATTATTATATTCATGAATATGCCTGCAATAAATATGTTCATTGATATGCATATCAATGCGTATGCAAGTGCTGACAAGCTGCTGGGTTTGTGTAGCAGTTCTCTGTGTGGTGACATGTGTTTTGTTTGGATTGTTAAAAGGATCATAGTATATTATTTGGTAGAGACAGTTGAGTTAGTTACATTCTACAGAGTTGTTTGTCTTTATTGAGGTGTTTTCTTTTGACCAAAATTGTTTTTACCTATTACTTGTACATGCTATTTTGAACAATTTTATAATGTTTTTGTTTGTTTAGTTTAATAAAGGTTTCAACACTACATGTCCTCTATGTATGCTTTATCATTACAGAAATGTTTTCAAATATGTAGGGCTGTCACGACTATGAATTTCTGGAGATGATTAATTGTCATACAAAAAAAATTGATTGATGAATATATTGTCTATTTTCCGCTTATTATACGGCTACTTAATACATAAATTGACATAAAAGTAACAACAAAACAAAGTATTTCCTTGCTTACGGCAATGAAAGTATTCCATTAGTATTGGGCTGGGCGGAGAAGTTCGCCTCGTAAAACAAATGACAGTCCATAAGGTAACCGGAAGACTCAATCGCCACCTTTCTATATGTATATGGCAGTTTGAGGGTTCATAACAAGGAACAGTTGGGCAACCCCTGTAAAGTAAGTGCAACATGGCTGACATGTGTAAATGGTCAATTAACCTGTTAAGACCCGGAACGCATCTGTGTGTCATTTTTAGATTTGAGCTAAAAAGCCTTATTTTAAACTTTGGCTATTCAAAAATAGCAGATACGTAAACAACGTAAACACAAGCACTCGCTAGCCCAGACAGAGAAGTTACAGCAGTCTGAAAACCTTTGGGGGAATGGATTTGATTATTATTACAAAACATACACTTACACAGTTCTACAGCCCTGCAGTAGCCTATACATTTTGACAATTTGAAACTAGCAGATCTACAAGCTTAGCAAGGTTAGTCCAGTCTCTTCATCGCCAAACCGGTTATGTTAATGATATACTATATCCTACACTACAGTATTCCAAATAAGCTGAGGAACTCTGCTATCAGGACACACCACAGTTAACTCTCTGGACACACCCCGGCCCAAACACACAACTCATAGTGAGGGAGGACAGACTGTCTTTCCACAGCTACAGGAGGCTCTATCTTCAGTTACACACCTCTTCCACCAGGGGGCTAAAGGCACTAAGAAGGCAACAGTGGCTCGGAAGCAAGTGCGTGTTGGGATCTTGGTGAAAACGTGTCAAATGGAGTCTGTACGGCTGAAGATAAATGAACACATGACATCGGTGGGAGAGGAGATATTGTGTGTTTTGGACAAACAGCAGCGTGGTGCTGATGTTTGTTGTGTGAAGCCTGTCAGAGTGTTTGTGTTGGAGCGCCTCAGTGCGGCTGCAGAGTTCATGTGCAACCTCTTCCAGAGAGAGAGATAGAGACACTAGAAACTCTGCTGGAGAAATAAAATAAACTGCTGGACACTGCAGGTATGTCTGTTACACACACAACATCAAACTAAAGACTGCAGGTATGTCTGTTACACAAACATACAAACACACACACACACACACACACACACACACACACACACACACACACACACACACACACACACACACACACACACACACACACACACACACACACACACACACACACACGCAGTGGTGTATTCTAGATTTTTTTTAGAGGGTATACTATAACTATTCCCCTCCTAGTTCCTCCCACACGCACGGCACGCACATACGTATAATTAATTAATCTAAAAGATTTAGCCCACTTAGCCTTAGATGCATTTTCAATGCAAAGTTATTACCATAGAATAGTGCAAGGATTGTTATAGATAAATGCTGGTTAGTTAGGCTGCCGCTTATCAGATATAATAGCAGTGTTAACAGCGAGATTCCTGTATCTAGTAGCCTACAGAAGAGTATTAACTTGGCATTGAAGACACAAACTGTATTGAAGATTAAAGATGTTACTGTGCTATGACGCGTATGTGACGGTGGCCAGGTTGTCACATGTAACTTGCCACTTCTTTTTAGAATGCTGACACTCTTTACTTTGTCTCAATAATAAATAAATAACAATACACATTAAACTCACAACAATAAAATATCAGTTGCACGGTAAAGTGCGGGGTGCGTAATTACTGTGAGAATAATACTGTTTGTTAGGTACTGCAAGACTACGCCACCTTTTTATTTAAGAGGTAGGGTCCTCTGTAACACTCTTTCTTAGGCTATTCACAGGTTCGAGTTTACCCAGGTAAGTACAATACTTTTAAATGAGAACAACACTTCAACACATATCCCTTGGAGAAAGCTGGACGGAAACAGGTTTGTATAAAAAGGTAATCTATGTCTAAGTGCCAACTCAATTGCTATATGTCATATACTCATCACGGTTCAATGCAAAAGGTGGGAATGTCCTTATATGGGGTTTAACTGGAGCGGGGGTTTAGGCCAGGAATCACTGTCTCTTCTTGTCTTCGTGCGTATTGCCTGCAATCATAGAAACTAGAACCAGTTCATCTGTTCAGGTATATTTCACATATGAGGTTTAGGACCGTGGGTTTATAAAGGTAACGTTGCATAGAAGGACACTTACTCGCCCGCCAGACTGTACGTCTGGCTTTGAGGGTGTGAAGCGCGCAACGTTATCGCCACTGGACCTCTCCTCCGTTCCTTGGTTCCTTGGTCCGCGATCACTGTATTCCCCACCTCTGCTCCGTGGTATGTCTGCTCCTCCTGTGCACAACCGTCCCTTCTGGCTGTCACTTCCACACTGCCCTGTATGCCTGTCTCTCTGCTGTCCAAGTGGCTCGCGCTCACTTTTGAATAAGGTGGGCCACACCCTACTCCGCCCTCATTCGCTCTGCCACCAGCGTGACCTGGGGACATTGGCCGTCCGCTGTCACAAGGCCAATGTCACACAGCCTATAGGGGAGTCCAATGTCAAGTGGCTCGGGGACCGGGGGGAAATACATTGTCAACCATAAAACATGCAGTGCAGAAATATAGTTAAGAGAATGATGTTTTTAAGTGCGTAATACAGGTTTTTCATCATCAATAAAAAATGTTACAATTTGGTTTCACCCCCCTGCTTTGACCCTGTCACATCCCCCCCCACTTTTCCGTTGCCAGTCCCTGCAACTGTCCCTAATCATGTCCATACCTCTGGGGTGGCTGGCCCATATTTGCTCTTCCCGAGCGCCGTGGCTCATCTGGTGCTCTCGGGACGGAGAGAAACCCATAATACTGCGGCGTTGTTGCTTCTACCTGCTCGGGCTGCACTACAGCTGGGGGGTCCTCGTGGGGCGACCTGGGGGCTACACACACTTTCAACGCATTTCTATGTATGGTCTTTTCTCGCCCCCCCTTCTCGGGTCTGACTCGGTACACCAACCCCGTAGCTCCCACCTGTTCCATCACTGCGTAAGGCTCGGGGTCCCACCACGTACTCAATTTCCCCTGGCCATCTCTCTTCCTATTTCGAATCCACACTCTCTCTCCTGGTAATAGGGGTGTAATACCGGCCCTACGGTCATAAACCTGCTTTCTCCTCTTGGCCGTTTCTCCCATCCTCTCCCCTGCGGTCCTATAAGCTGTCGCCATTCTCTGTTGGTGGTCCTGTACCCAGCCACCCACTCCCATGCGCTCTTGCGCTGACTGCACTCCTAACTGGACATCTATAGGGCGCCTCAAATGTCGGCCAAACATTAAGTAGGCGGGGGCATAACCCGTAGCACTATGGATCGTGTTGTTATAAGCATGAACTAACTCGGGTAAGTGCTCATTCCATCTTCCTTGTTTATCAGTGTCTAGTGATCGCAACATGTTCAGTAATGTCTGATTAAATCGTTCCACTCCACCGTTCCCAGCCGGGTGGTACGGAGTGGTGCGACTTTTTGCAATACCATAAGTCTGACATAAATGGTGCATTAACTCGGACTCGAAGTTGGGGCCTCGATCTGAGTGGAACCGGGCCGGACAGCCGAACGGCTGGATAATATGCGTCCATAACGCACGAACAGTGGTGTGCGCAGTCTGGTCTCGGGTGGCAATAGCCCAACTATAACGGGTGAATAAGTCAGTAGCTACCAGAATGTTTTGCCACGCATCAGCAGGCCTACCTAATGTGAGGAAATCAATGGCTATTACTTCTAGTGGATATGAGACTTCAAAGGGTTGTAAGGGGGCCCGAGGCTCTGACCTGTTCCTCTGCAGGCTGCAGGCGACACAACCCTGTTGTAACTGACGCACCGCTCCCTCCATGCCTGGCCAATAGAACCGACGTCGCAGCTGGGCCAAGGTCCTCTCCAACCCAGCATGCGCCGCGGCCGTGTGGATTCCTCTCCATACCTCCTCTCTGCGTGAACCTGGACAAATGATCTGTGAGTATTGTTCTTTGGTATAAGGATCGGTCACCTTCCTATATAACACATGATTTCGTATAATCAGTTTGTTCCACTGGCGTAACAGTTGCCGCGCTCCCCGAGTCCAATTCTTCCTCTCCACCATATTAGGGGCTCTCCCCCGTTCCACGCACCTCTTCACCACCTGCACATCTGGATCCCGATCCTGCGTCTCTCTCCACTCATCCTCCCGGGCTGCTGGCGTCGATTGTACAGCCGCCACATCTACAGGCTGCACTGGGAACCGCGATAGGGCATCAGCGTTGGCGTTGTTTTTGCCCGGTCGATACTTGATGTCGAAAGTAAACGACGCAAGTTGAGCAGCCCACCGTTGTTCCACAGCTCCCAATCTAGCCGTTTGGAGATGCGCAACAGGGTTATTGTCCGTGAATATTGTGAATCGAGCGCCAGTGAGATAATCTTTAAACTTCTCGGTCACGGCCCATTTAAGGGCCAAAAGCTCCAATTTGAACGAGCTATAATTTGCGTCATTCTGCTCGGTCGGGTGGAGACTGCGGCTTGCATAAGCTATTACACGTTCGTGACCGTCTTGGACCTGGGCTAGAACCGCTCCCAACCCACGGCCACTCGCATCAGTGTAAACCACAAAAGGCTGTGTATAATCCGCATACGCTAACACCGGGGCTTGTGTGAGGGCACTCTTTAACGCATCAAACGCCCGCTGGCACTCCGAAGTCCACTCGACTTTACACTGGTGGGATTTTACGTCATTTGGGATTCCTATCAATAAGTTGTTTAAGGGTCGTGCTATAGCAGCAAAAGAGGACACGAAACGCCTATAGTAACCCGCTAGACCTAGAAACGCGCGGACCTCGCGGACCGTTGAGGGTGGTGTCCAGTCCCGCACTGCCACCACTTTCTCCGGATCGGGCCGCACTCCCTCTTTGTCCACGACATGGCCCAGAAATTGCACTTCCCTCCGCAGAAGTTTGCATTTGTCTAACCGCAGCTTCAGTCCATGTCTCCACAGGCGTTGGAAGACGAGCTCGAGGTGCTGTAGATGAGAGGAGAAGTCAGGTGAATATACTATAATGTCATCAAGATATATCAGCAAGGATTCTGTCACCTGACCACTCAGACACTGCTGCATCAGCCTCTGGAACGTCGCGGGCGCATTACAAAGCCCGAACGGCATGCGTTGAAACTCGAACAGGCCCAGCGGGGTCGTAAAGGCGGTCTTCTCCCGGTCCCGGGGATCCATTCCTACTTGCCAATACCCGCTGGCCAGGTCTAACGTGGAGAACCATTGCGCCTTCGTCAGGCTGGTGAGCGTCTCTTCTATCCTGGGTAGGGGGAAGGCGTCCTTGTGCGTCACGGCGTTAAGTTTCCTGTAGTCGACGCAGAACCTCCAGCTGCCATCTTTCTTCTTGACCAGTACGATAGGTGCCGCCCACGGACTGCAACTCTCCTTGATGACTCCCTTCTCCAGCATCTCATTCAGGAGGGTCTTCATCTCCCGGTACATGGAGGGCGGCAACGGCCGGTGTCGCTCTCGTATGGGTGCCGCGTCTCCGGTCGGTATCTGGTGTTGCACGACGTCCGTCCGTCCGAAATCCTCGTCATGGATGGCGAACACCTTCTTCCACCGACACAACATCTCGTGTAACTCTCTCTTCTGCGCCTCCGGCAGGTCATCACGCTCCGTCAACACTTCCATCTCTTCGGGCAGGGTCTTCAGTGGTCCATCATCTTCCACACTGATTACGGCCACTTCCACCTCTCCGTCGGTCCCCAGGGACAGGCTCAGGTCCCTGCCGCCTCGGACATCCGCTTCTTCCACCGGGTACAGCCTCCCCAGCTTCTGGTGGCGGTCCAGGACCAGACTATATGCGTGTGGGTTGCACACTCGTATGGGAACACGTCCGTGGCGCACCGTGACGAGGGCACGGGCCACTCCCAAATCTTTTCCATCCGGCAAGGCTTCCATCAAGGCCTCGTAGTCCGCTCCATTTGGTCCTCTCCAAGCGCGGCCCCAGATCATCACTTCACTCTGCGCGGGGATTCGAATCTTCCGCCGGCCGACCGGCCACACATAACCGATGGACCCATCTTCGTTCGTCACTGCCTCCACCCTCCTACAGGTGGCGAATGCGTCCTTCCACAGCGTCCTTCCCTGCTGACATGGAAACACAGGCCTCCCAGGCCATTTAAAGAGGGCATGCCATACAGCGTTCACGACATTCATCCCAATAATCAGCGGTTGAGTACAATGTTCATCTTTCACGATTACAACTCCTCTCCCTGGGATCTTCATTCCCTCCAGCTCTAGGTCCAATATGGCATAGCCAGTGTACGGTAAGTCAAGACCATTAGCGGCGCGTAATTTAAAAACAAGGGGCCCATTTCCCAACGTTAGGTGTGAGAATTTTTCCTCAAATAAGCTTTGCTGCATTAATGTGACTTGTGACCCAGTATCCAGTAACCCCCTTAAGTGGACTCCTCCCATAGTGATCCCAATAGTCGGACAGTCCCCAATAAACACTTCATTAGCCCTTGATCTGGCGAGTGCGCGCTGCACCCCTGTCTCCCGGACCTCGGCGACAGGGCGTACTAGTTTAAATGATTGGGGTCAGATTTACAAAAGCGAGCAATGTGCCCAGACTGCCTACAGCTCCTACAGATCGGCCTACCTCCCTCATCCCACTCGTTGCGTTGGTACGGCTCCCGGCGTCGTTCAGATGGAGGCGGACCGCGAGGTCGTGTATCGGTGGTGTTGGGTCGAAGGAGCGGTCTGATCTCTTTCATGAGCTCCTGCGTAAACCCCTGCATTTGCGATTTGACGTCTTCCATAATCTCCTGTTTCAGTTCCTCTCTCCATTCAGATTCCTGTGAGGGTGTTGGGATAGAGACAGGTTTAACAGCATGGCACAAGATTTCAGCAGTCCCTTCTCTTCTATGTTCAGTGTCTAGTAGGAAGGCCTCATTTTTTAGGGCGGCGAAGTCTTCTGTGGGGTTTCGACGGGCATATATTCTTAAGGCTTGACCCAGAGGGCCTTCAGACAGTCCTACAAGTAACTGCTCTCGCAGAATGGCATCGGAGGGAGCGGTGTCTGGGTCGAGCCGCCGCAGCCCGCAGAACAACTCTCTAAGCCTCAAAATATAAGCCTGCACACTTTCGCCTGCGCGTTGCGCACAGCCATAGAACAAGGCACGCGCTTGGGAAGCAGAAACAGATGTTTTATACAACGTGTCTAAACATTTAAAGACTTTGGCCACTGTATTGCGATCTTCCTTGTCAATTACACTAATTTGTCGCTTAGCTTCCTCAGTAAGGGTCTGTACTACAAAAGCAACTTTTTTCTCCTCTGTTAAATCCTGAGTGCCCAATAATCCTTTAATCTGTTCTCTCCATTCCCTGTATTTCTCCTCACCTTCTATGCCCGAAAACTTAGGTAGCCACGGTGCCCCTGGATACACTGGCATCATCATCATTACTTTCTTGATTCAACCAAACAAAACAAAACAAAAAGCAGCAAAACAGCAAAATTTCAATACAGTTTCTCTTAGGGATTTTGTGTTGTTCTCTACCCAGTCCTGCCGCGCTACGCCAAATATGTGACGGTGGCCAGGTTGTCACATGTAACTTGCCACTTCTTTTTAGAATGCTGACACTCTTTACTTTGTCTCAATAATAAATAAATAACAATACACATTAAACTCACAACAATAAAATATCAGTTGCACGGTAAAGTGCGGGGTGCGTAATTACTGTGAGAATAATACTGTTTGTTAGGTACTGCAAGACTACGCCACCTTTTTATTTAAGAGGTAGGGTCCTCTGTAACACTCTTTCTTAGGCTATTCACAGGTTCGAGTTTACCCAGGTAAGTACAATACTTTTAAATGAGAACAACACTTCAACACATATCCCTTGGAGAAAGCTGGACGGAAACAGGTTTGTATAAAAAGGTAATCTATTTTATTAAGCTAATACAGTGGCGTCTATAAGCCATAAAATATTGAAAAGCATAAACAAAATATAACACTAATTCTAAAACCTCAACCTCCTAATGCGCCCACTAACTAACTAAAATACAGGAATACAGACAATCACCAAACACTAAAAACAGACAGGGCTTGTGCAAACTATAGCAAATAAATAATGAATTTAGCGTTAAAGTGCCAACTCAATTGCTATATGTCATATACTCATCACGGTTCAATGCAAAAGGTGGGAATGTCCTTATATGGGGTTTAACTGGAGCGGGGGTTTAGGCCAGGAATCACTGTCTCTTCTTGTCTTCGTGCGTATTGCCTGCAATCATAGAAACTAGAACCAGTTCATCTGTTCAGGTATATTTCACATATGAGGTTTAGGACCGTGGGTTTATAAAGGTAACGTTGCATAGAAGGACACTTACTCGCCCGCCAGACTGTACGTCTGGCTTTGAGGGTGTGAAGCGCGCAACGTTATCGCCACTGGACCTCTCCTCCGTTCCTTGGTTCGTCTGTCTGTCCTTCCCGTCTCTGCTGCTACTGCGCCGTCTGCTCACCGTCCGCTGCTGGTGGCTTGGTACGTGCCGCGATCACTGTATTCCCCACCTCTGCTCCGTGGTATGTCTGCTCCTCCTGTGCACAACCGTCCCTTCTGGCTGTCACTTCCACACTGCCCTGTATGCCTGTCTCTCTGCTGTCCAAGTGGCTCGCGCTCACTTTTGAATAAGGTGGGCCACACCCTACTCCGCCCTCATTCGCTCTGCCACCAGCGTGACCTGGGGACATTGGCCGTCCGCTGTCACAAGGCCAATGTCACACAGCCTATAGGGGAGCAAAAGAGGACACGAAACGCCTATAGTAACCCGCTAGACCTAGAAACGCGCGGACCTCGCGGACCGTTGAGGGTGGTGTCCAGTCCCGCACTGCCACCACTTTCTCCGGATCGGGCCGCACTCCCTCTTTGTCCACGACATGGCCCAGAAATTGCACTTCCCTCCGCAGAAGTTTGCATTTGTCTAACCGCAGCTTCAGTCCATGTCTCCACAGGCGTTGGAAGACGAGCTCGAGGTGCTGTAGATGAGAGGAGAAGTCAGGTGAATATACTATAATGTCATCAAGATATACCAGCAAGGATTCTGTCACCTGACCACTCAGACACTGCTGCATCAGCCTCTGGAACGTCGCGGGCGCATTACAAAGCCCGAACGGCATGCGTTGAAACTCGAACAGGCCCAGCGGGGTCGTAAAGGCGGTCTTCTCCCGGTCCCGGGGATCCATTCCTACTTGCCAATACCCGCTGGCCAGGTCTAACGTGGAGAACCATTGCGCCTTCGTCAGGCTGGTGAGCGTCTCTTCTATCCTGGGTAGGGGGAAGGCGTCCTTGTGCGTCACGGCGTTAAGTTTCCTGTAGTCGACGCAGAACCTCCAGCTGCCATCTTTCTTCTTGACCAGTACGATAGGTGCCGCCCACGGACTGCAACTCTCCTTGATGACTCCCTTCTCCAGCATCTCATTCAGGAGGGTCTTCATCTCCCGGTACATGGAGGGCGGCAACGGCCGGTGTCGCTCTCGTATGGGTGCCGCGTCTCCGGTCGGTATCTGGTGTTGCACGACGTCCGTCCGTCCGAAATCCTCGTCATGGATGGCGAACACCTTCTTCCACCGACACAACATCTCGTGTAACTCTCTCTTCTGCGCCTCCGGCAGGTCATCACGCTCCGTCAACACTTCCATCTCTTCGGGCAGGGTCTTCAGTGGTCCATCATCTTCCACACTGATTACGGCCACTTCCACCTCTCCGTCGGTCCCCAGGGACAGGCTCAGGTCCCTGCCGCCTCGGACATCCGCTTCTTCCACCGGGTACAGCCTCCCCAGCTTCTGGTGGCGGTCCAGGACCAGACTATATGCGTGTGGGTTGCACACTCGTATGGGAACACGTCCGTGGCGCACCGTGACGAGGGCACGGGCCACTCCCAAATCTTTTCCATCCGGCAAGGCTTCCATCAAGGCCTCGTAGTCCGCTCCATTTGGTCCTCTCCAAGCGCGGCCCCAGATCATCACTTCACTCTGCGCGGGGATTCGAATCTTCCGCCGGCCGACCGGCCACACATAACCGATGGACCCATCTTCGTTCGTCACTGCCTCCACCCTCCTACAGGTGGCGAATGCGTCCTTCCACAGCGTCCTTCCCTGCTGACATGGAAACACAGGCCTCCCAGGCCATTTAAAGAGGGCATGCCATACAGCGTTCACGACATTCATCCCAATAATCAGCGGTTGAGTACAATGTTCATCTTTCACGATTACAACTCCTCTCCCTGGGATCTTCATTCCCTCCAGCTCTAGGTCCAATATGGCATAGCCAGTGTACGGTAAGTCAAGACCATTAGCGGCGCGTAATTTAAAAACAAGGGGCCCATTTCCCAACGTTAGGTGTGAGAATTTTTCCTCAAATAAGCTTTGCTGCATTAATGTGACTTGTGACCCAGTATCCAGTAACCCCCTTAAGTGGACTCCTCCCATAGTGATCCCAATAGTCGGACAGTCCCCAATAAACACTTCATTAGCCCTTGATCTGGCGAGTGCGCGCTGCACCCCTGTCTCCCGGACCTCGGCGACAGGGCGTACTAGTTTAAATGATTGGGGTCAGATTTACAAAAGCGAGCAATGTGCCCAGACTGCCTACAGCTCCTACAGATCGGCCTACCTCCCTCATCCCACTCGTTGCGTTGGTACGGCTCCCGGCGTCGTTCAGATGGAGGCGGACCGCGAGGTCGTGTATCGGTGGTGTTGGGTCGAAGGAGCGGTCTGATCTCTTTCATGAGCTCCTGCGTAAACCCCTGCATTTGCGATTTGACGTCTTCCATAATCTCCTGTTTCAGTTCCTCTCTCCATTCAGATTCCTGTGAGGGTGTTGGGATAGAGACAGGTTTAACAGCATGGCACAAGATTTCAGCAGTCCCTTCTCTTCTATGTTCAGTGTCTAGTAGGAAGGCCTCATTTTTTAGGGCGGCGAAGTCTTCTGTGGGGTTTCGACGGGCATATATTCTTAAGGCTTGACCCAGAGGGCCTTCAGACAGTCCTACAAGTAACTGCTCTCGCAGAATGGCATCGGAGGGAGCGGTGTCTGGGTCGAGCCGCCGCAGCCCGCAGAACAACTCTCTAAGCCTCAAAATATAAGCCTGCACACTTTCGCCTGCGCGTTGCGCACAGCCATAGAACAAGGCACGCGCTTGGGAAGCAGAAACAGATGTTTTATACAACGTGTCTAAACATTTAAAGACTTTGGCCACTGTATTGCGATCTTCCTTGTCAATTACACTAATTTGTCGCTTAGCTTCCTCAGTAAGGGTCTGTACTACAAAAGCAACTTTTTTCTCCTCTGTTAAATCCTGAGTGCCCAATAATCCTTTAATCTGTTCTCTCCATTCCCTGTATTTCTCCTCACCTTCTATGCCCGAAAACTTAGGTAGCCACGGTGCCCCTGGATACACTGGCATCATCATCATTACTTTCTTGATTCAACCAAACAAAACAAAACAAAAAGCAGCAAAACAGCAAAATTTCAATACAGTTTCTCTTAGGGATTTTGTGTTGTTCTCTACCCAGTCCTGCCGCGCTACGCCAAATATGTGACGGTGGCCAGGTTGTCACATGTAACTTGCCACTTCTTTTTAGAATGCTGACACTCTTTACTTTGTCTCAATAATAAATAAATAACAATACACATTAAACTCACAACAATAAAATATCAGTTGCACGGTAAAGTGCGGGGTGCGTAATTACTGTGAGAATAATACTGTTTGTTAGGTACTGCAAGACTACGCCACCTTTTTATTTAAGAGGTAGGGTCCTCTGTAACACTCTTTCTTAGGCTATTCACAGGTTCGAGTTTACCCAGGTAAGTACAATACTTTTAAATGAGAACAACACTTCAACACATATCCCTTGGAGAAAGCTGGACGGAAACAGGTTTGTATAAAAAGGTAATCTATTTTATTAAGCTAATACAGTGGCGTCTATAAGCCATAAAATATTGAAAAGCATAAACAAAATATAACACTAATTCTAAAACCTCAACCTCCTAATGCGCCCACTAACTAACTAAAATACAGGAATACAGACAATCACCAAACACTAAAAACAGACAGGGCTTGTGCAAACTATAGCAAATAAATAATGAATTTAGCGTTAAAGTGCCAACTCAATTGCTATATGTCATATACTCATCACGGTTCAATGCAAAAGGTGGGAATGTCCTTATATGGGGTTTAACTGGAGCGGGGGTTTAGGCCAGGAATCACTGTCTCTTCTTGTCTTCGTGCGTATTGCCTGCAATCATAGAAACTAGAACCAGTTCATCTGTTCAGGTATATTTCACATATGAGGTTTAGGACCGTGGGTTTATAAAGGTAACGTTGCATAGAAGGACACTTACTCGCCCGCCAGACTGTACGTCTGGCTTTGAGGGTGTGAAGCGCGCAACGTTATCGCCACTGGACCTCTCCTCCGTTCCTTGGTTCGTCTGTCTGTCCTTCCCGTCTCTGCTGCTACTGCGCCGTCTGCTCACCGTCCGCTGCTGGTGGCTTGGTACGTGCCGCGATCACTGTATTCCCCACCTCTGCTCCGTGGTATGTCTGCTCCTCCTGTGCACAACCGTCCCTTCTGGCTGTCACTTCCACACTGCCCTGTATGCCTGTCTCTCTGCTGTCCAAGTGGCTCGCGCTCACTTTTGAATAAGGTGGGCCACACCCTACTCCGCCCTCATTCGCTCTGCCACCAGCGTGACCTGGGGACATTGGCCGTCCGCTGTCACAAGGCCAATGTCACACAGCCTATAGGGGAGTCCAATGTCAAGTGGCTCGGGGACCGGGGGGAAATACATTGTCAACCATAAAACATGCAGTGCAGAAATATAGTTAAGAGAATGATGTTTTTAAGTGCGTAATACAGGTTTTTCATCATCAATAAAAAATGTTACAATTTGGTTTCACCCCCCTGCTTTGACCCTGTCACACGTACTTTGAATACTAATGAAGTACTCAATTCACTGACCTACGTTCAATGAAGTGAATGGCAGCTCGTTGAAATGTGTGAATTCCGTCGCCAGTAGCCATTAATGAACACCTCAAGAACAATACAAGACAAACAATATAAGCCTTCAACTCAGTCAGACTAGTCAGACGGACCGAGCCACCCAGCCACTCCTGGGTGCGTCGTATCAGATGCGTATCAACGTATCAGATACGCCGTTTCGAACTGTTTTTGTATGTATACGGTGGCCACATGGCTAAAAATGTATTTGCGTCACACCAAAGTCCTTATTATTGAAGTCCTTATTATTGAAGTCCCTATTCATGTCAAAAAGTTCTTATTATTAAAGCGTATATTGTATTCCTTCATTCCAGATCATAGTGTGGAGTCCAGTCTGCAGGTGATGATCAGTTCTCAAGCCAGGACTGTTTCCAATAGCAGGAAACTGAAGACCACCTTAAACAGGAACCTGAAGACCACCTGGATCTCAGTAAGTTTCAAGCGCCCTTTATTTATTTTATTGGAGAAAGGGGGCCGGTACTGAGGGTGTAAAGATGAACCGAAATTAATCAAGTCATCGATTTAAGCATTAATGATGTGACAATGGTCCGGTTGTTAAAGTATTATTGGGTTCACTGAAGCGTCGCTGTCAGTTCTACTTCAGTATTAACTGACCTGCTGCAGAAGTCTCACTGATTTAATATATAGAAGTAATTACTTTCAAAATAATAGCCTCTCATTCAGGTTGTCTCGTCCCACTGCAATGTAAACAAAAAAGGCCACACCCTTTTTACTGCACAGAGCGCAGTCAGCACACCATCACATTTTAATTTTGGAATATTTGGGCAAAGAGTAATCTGTTGATACTTTTTCCAGCCACTACTCTTCACTGAGCCACTCCAGTGAAGGTACAAGATTCAAACCTTTTATAGAGTCTCACTGTATCTTTTTCCTAGACTTCCTGCACGTCCCTGTGTGCAAAGAGGAGGTTTCACCAGAAGAGGAGTGGGGCCCCAGTCTGGTCCAGGTGGAACCACAACCTCCACAGATTAAAGAGGAACAGGAGGAGCTACTTCAAAGACCAGAAGAGGTTGGTGCGTCAACGTTAACATTATTAGCAGTGAAAAGTGAAGATGATGATGATGAAAACGGAGAGACAAAGCCTGTAGCCAGCACATGAAAACACAAGCTGATGTAGAGGACTGTGGAACATCACAACCAACTAATAATGACCAGCTCCTCTCTTCACACTGTACTGAATCAGACACTGAAGACAGTGATGAGTGGGAGGATATTGGGGGAGATCAGTCATCTTTAAACACACTGAAATCACACAAGAAACAAAATGTGGGAGGACAGCGCAGGCTGTCCCTGAAATCAACACAAACTCACTCCATGAGGAGTCACACAGGGGAGAAACGTTTTAGTTGTACAGAGTGTGGCAAAATGTTTAATCACAAGAGAGATCTGAAGAGACACACAATGATTCACACAGGGGGAAAGTCCTTTTTTGTTCTGTTTGTGGTAAAGGCTTTAATCAGAAAAGTCATCTAAAAACACACATGATGACACATACAGGTGAAAAGCCCTTTTCTTGTACAGTTTGTGTTAAAGGCTTTGCTGAACTGTATAATCAGGGGTGCACATAACTGGTGCGCAGGTGCGCATGCGCACCCAAAATAAATAATGCGCACCACATCAGACGACGCGAGGCGCTTTTGCGTACCAACAGCTGGGACAGGAATTACCAAGCTTTTATTTTTTAGCAAAAATAAAAAATAAAAGCCTGCACGTGATTGTGTGAGTGTCTCGCATCGCCTCGCATCGCCTCGCATCGCCTCGCTGCGTGCACGCAGCCAGCAGCGGCTGTTAGAGGCACTCATCACCGATGATGAACGCACCGTAGTGGTGCAAAAATATGCCGTGAACGTCCCAATTTGGGCGGATAAAAACAGCGCAGCACAGGGCACCAACCTTGGGGGCTTCACCAAACGGCGTGAGAGAAAAAAAACGGCGAAAATCGGCGGAATTTGGAAGCAGAGCGTCCTTTTTTCTCGTGCAGCAAACCCCCCCCCCCCCCCCCTGTTGACAAAACTGTCCGGTGGGCACCGTGCTGAATCCCCCCCCCCCCCTCACATGAGGACTCATACAGGCGAAAAGCCCCTTTAGTTTGTGATAAAGGCTTTGCTAGAATGTCTAATCTAAAAACACACATGAGGACTCATGCAGGGGGTAAGCCTTTTAGTGGAAGTTAGTCACACACACACACACACACACACACACACACACACACACACACACACACACACACACACACACTATGTGACACATATATGATCATTCAGTCTAATCCAGGATGACAATGAGAAGGATACTAAAGCAGAGGAATTGCATAATCTGACAATATCAACATGACTGAATAAAAAAACTATTTGTTTCTAGTTTCTTGTGTATAGAATTGTGTTTTATCTTTTGTATGGTTCTCATTTTCTATGATAAAATGTCCAAAAAATATGTCATCTTGTATTATTCCCTCCAGCTCATAGGTTATTGGTAGAACAATATGAGCACCAGTGTCTGTCCACATTTGTCAGGATTAAAAAAGAGTCATGTTTATTATTATATTCATGAATATGCCTGCAATAAATATGTTCATTGATATGCATATCAATGCATATGCAAGTGCTGACAAGCTGCTGGGTTTGTGTAGCAGTTCACTGTGAGGTGACATGTGTGTTGTTTGGATTGTTAAAGGATCATAGTACATTATTTGGTAGATGCCAGAGACAGTTGAGTTAGTTACATTCTACAGAGTTGTTTGTCTTTATTGTTTTTTCTGAGTAAATTGTTTTTACTTGTTACTTGTACATGCTATTTTTGAACATTTTGATTTTTGTTTGTTTAGTTTAATAAAGGTAACATGTCCTCTATGTATGCTTTATCATTACAGAAACGTTTTCAAATATGTAGGGCTGTCATGATTATGAATTTCTGGAGATGATTAATTGTCATACAAAAACCCTAACCCTAACCCTAACCCTGAGATTGATGAATATATTGTCTTATTTTCCGCTTATTACATGGCTACTTAATAAATAAATAAATTTACACAAAAGTAACAACAAAACAAAGTATTTCCTTGCTTACGGCAATGAAAGTATTCCATTAGTATTGGGCTGGGCGGAGAAGTTCGCCTTGTAAAACAAATGACAGTCCATAAGGTAACCGGAAGACTCAATCGCCACCTTTCTATATGTATATGGCAATTTGAGGGTTCATAACAAGGAAAATTTGGGCAACCCCTGTAAAGTAAGTGCAACATGGTTGACATGTGTAAATGGTCGGTTAACCCATTAAGAGCCGCAACGCAACTGTGTGTCATTTTTTGATTTGAGCAAAAAAGCCTTATTTTACACTTCGGCTATTAAAAAATAGCAGATACGTAAACAACGTAAACACAAGCACTCGCTAGCCCAGACAGAGAAGTTACAGCAGTCTGAAACCCTTTGGGGGAATGGATTTGATTATTATTACAAAACATACACTTACACAGTTCTACAGCCCTACAGTAGCCTATACATTTCGACAATTTGAAACTAGCAGATCTACAAGCTTAGCAAGGTTAGTCCAGTCTCTTCATCGCCAAACCGGTTATGTTAATGATATACTATATCCTACACTAGAGTATTCCAAATAAGCTGAGGAACTCTGCTATCAGGTTCCCCTCCCCCACAGCACCTCTGTTCTATCAAAGTTTGTTCAGATACAAATTCAGTGCGGCCGATTTTGATATTTTTAATGTACATTTCCATGTGCATGCAACAGCACAGAGTTGCTACACATATACATGGAGTTAGAGAGATGGGCAGAAACTGTGTATTTCCACATTTCAACTGTTAATGGGTTTTTCGTTCTTCACAAATGAATTCTACTTTGTTGTACAACAGTGTCCCATAAAAGTAGTGAAAATGGCCGATCTACAAGCTCACAAAGTGTTGCATCGTGATGCTTTGCGAGCTTATGTAGATCTGCTATTTTTCTAAATACAAGTCTGTGGGTTTTATGAATATTAATCCAAGGAAAAATGATTAACAAGAGCATGATGATTTAATAGAGGGAAAATACAAATGAAACAAACAATCAATAACCAAAATATGAACAAGTAAGCCATGCCATCGGCAATAAATAAGAACTTTTAAACCCATCCATTTGATCCTGGTCCTAATACTTTTACCGGTATACTAATGTCTGAGTGCTAACCCAACTACCAGATAACATAGCCTACGAAAACAATGTTGATGAAGTAAAAGACATAGAAACTTGCATCTATGTAAATGTGTCTCTGATGATGGCCCATCATTACACTGTCTTTTGTTATAAGCCTTTCACATTGAAATTGACCGTGCTGGAAGAATGTGAGGAGATGGGAGGAGCTGTTAGTCCTAGAAAGATATAAAGGTGGTGTTTTCACTCCAAATCTCCACACTGTCCTCCTGCTCAGACTCCAGGTCACGCCACAGTTAACTCTCTGGACACACCCCGGCCCAAACACACAACTCACAGTGAGGGAGGACAGACTGTCTTTCCACAGCTACAGGAGGCTCTATCTTCAGTTACACACCTCTTCCACCAGGGGGCAAGTTGACAGAGTTGTCATCCATGCCAATGAAACAGACATCATCATCATGTGCCTTTACTATGCAGCAACCCATCTCAGATGCCTTCCAGAGCTGTGGGTGAGAACAGAGCAAAATTCATACCGTCCTATCCATCAAATGGTATCAGCACTGGGGCTCGCACAGTGTCGTGCCCTGCCCTTTATCCATAGTTTAAGTGGCAGAGATACTGTACCACCAGCTATCCCTTCTTCACTGGGAAGAAGGCATGGTTCAAGGCCATCATGCGTCTGGATCTCTGCACTTGAGGAGTTTGGTGAAAACTCTTATGATTCCCTCTCAGATGACGTCCATCAATCAGGCACGAGACCTCACAATTGCTGTATATACATCCAAAGCGGACCACCAGGAGGATTTTGACCTGAGTAAGCTTAGAGTGTACAAGTTCCTCAATAATAGATCAACCCTCTTAAAGCTGCTGCCCCCGACAGAGAATGCCTTTGACCTGCACCTGAGAAGAGCTGTTCTAGCAACCATAATAGATAAATGTGCACATATCGCCAAGCCGGATATTCCTTCTTTCACAGAGTATGGATGGTCTCTCAGTGCTAGCAATGCAGTCCCCCTTGCATCTACCGAGCCAGCCTGGCCTGTGTCAATGAACAAGGCAATATCATGCAGCTGTATCAAAGGCTGCCAGAAAAACTGTTCCCGTGCAAAGAAGGCAATTCCATGCTACTTAGGATGCCGTTGCCAGGGACTAGAGACATGATGCAGCAGGATCAGTGCAACACATGACAACAGTGACAGTGAATAGCATTGTACCATAGTATCATTGGCTTTAGAAGCAGGCAAGACAGCACCATAGAGGTCAAAATGAACCTTTTGTAGGCAACCTCAACTCCGCCTTTACTCTATTTGTCACTAAGTAGTCTATCTTTTGTTATGTTACTTGAATGCATACCAATATGTTAATTTCGTGTTTATATTGTATTTAGTTTATTAAAATGATACATGATACATGCCATATTGACAACATATAAATTAAAGCTCAAACTGACCAAATGTGTTCATATTGCTTAAAAAGCAGACTTGTTGCCATAACAGTCAGCTGTCACTGTAAAAGTCATAGTAAAACTCATTTTGCGTGGCGCCCATCTTGGAAATATGCAAATGAAAGGTCCAGACACACCCAATCATAAAGATAAGTATTCCATTGAGTTTCTCATGCTCTGAAACCATGAAATAGACACCAAGTTTTTATTTCTAGCCCATCTGGTTCAAAAGTCATTGCCAAAGCTATTTTCTGATAATATTGAGGCGGCCATATTGGATTTCCAGCAGCAATGTGACCTTGTTGTCCATATAGGTTGTGATCCTACTGGGTCATAGATATTATTTCTGGTGGCCAACCTTTTATGGCAGGGCAAATGCAGCATACCCCCCTTTGCCCCCTGGGTATAAGTTTTTACTCTACTGAATGTCGGCCATCTTGAATTCCGGAGTCAAAACGAGGTCTTACAATTAAAATTGTGTCAGATTTGGAATCCTCATGGTTGACTTGTATGGAAAAGTGCCTTCATACATGATTCTAGGTCATCCAGATCAAAAGTTAATTTTTAGAGATGGCGCCGGGCGCCATTTTGAATTTGGCTGTCTAGCAAAAAATGCCGGGATTTTTGGGAGGGACCTGGGGGCTAAATCTTTTCTAAAGGGTCCATAGAGGTCAAATCAATCGTCAAAACATACTTGCCAAAGGATGGTCACAGAACCTCACTTTTGGACCCTAAATGTTCACACACAAAATAATAAACACATCAACAAATGTCCAACATAAACCAAATGAAAATACAATGAACTGATAGAATTGTGCAGTGCGCAGGTTAACGAGTCCAACAAACTTATAGCGGTGACATCAAAGATAAACCAAACTAAATATAATATACCTCGCTCGTTGGCTGCTTGATATGGAAAATAGGTTATTGAGTCTTTGAAAGTCCTTAGAACAGGGGTCTTCAACGTTTTGCAGGCCAAGGACCCCCTAGCTGAGAGAGAGATGAAGCAGGGACCCCCTCTGGGTGCATGTCGCCTTTCCGACGTTAACGAACCCTATACCTAACCCTAACCCTAACCGCACGCGGAAGCCACTAGTCGGAGTGGCGAGATGTCGGGATGGAGAAATTACCCCACCCCTCTATATTGTATAAAATTGGGTTTTCAGATTACACTTTTTTTTTACTTGATCTGCTCTTTTTTCCCTCTACATCTATACTTTGCCAACCCTTTCAGTGCGAGGCGTTGTTGTGAGCTTGTAGATCTGCTATCTCCTCAGAAAAGGGATGCTTTAGGGTTCAAGCGGTTAATTAAAAAAGAAAATAATTCATATCACACAAAGACTTGGCGGCAGAGCCGTAGGAAGCTATTCCCAGTTGGGGGGGATATATTTGTACCGGCCCACATGTATGAGCGCCACACGCGTGCATGTGTGGCCAGTGCGCGCGTGATTTCCGCGGTTTTTCGTGGTTATTCCCCTTTTATTTTGCGGTTTTTCGCGGTTATTCCCCTTTTATTTCCATTTTTTATTACTTTAATTTGGTTAATTCGGTACCAAAAAATGTAGAGGGGGGGTGGGGCCGCTCTTCCACCTTCAAGCAGCTCACACAGCTGATCGTGATCTGGGCCCAGCAGCCAGCAGCCCTCCCTTCCAGGCAGCGGCTGCGGGGTCCTAGTGCCAGCCTCATTTGAGGCTTTTTTTTCCCTCCTCTTTTTCCCCGTGGCCTCGCGGTCCAAATACCGGTTCGCGGCCCACGCGAGGCCGCTCCACGGCCCACGGGGGATGAATCCCCCCCCCCCCCCCCTTTCCTATGGCCCTGCTTGGCGGCCCCGCTGTAGTAACTCAATGGATCCCCTAGGGGTCCCGGAACCCCTGTTGAATGACCCCTTCCTTAGAATGTCCTTTTGATAGTCTGCTTCAGATAAGCCAAGTGCTTTTATGAGCGATCCGGTTTAGAGGACCTTGTATTGTGATTTGTACTTCCATGTACTGTTACCATGTCTTTCTAAATAAAGTATTCAATCAATCAATCAAACCTTTGAACTGGGCCCCCCACCCTGACAGCTTGGAATGTAAGAGTTTAGGCATAACATTTTGTTTGACCCTGTTCCACAGATAAATATTGTGACAATAGCAGATCTACAAGCTCACAACGCCGCGTTGTGAGCTTGTAGATCTGCTATTTTCATTTTTGTTGCCTCTTTCTTATATTATTTGACAATTTCGCCAGTTTGACCAATTTTTATAGATTAGTGTGTTGATTACTTTTGATGCAGTCGCCTTTTTTCTTAGGCATTAAAAGGTCTTAAAAGTCCTTAAATTGTCACTTCACTGTCAGGGGACCCCCCAAAAATCATGTGGAGACCCCCTGGGGGTCCCGACCCACATGTTGAGAACCACTGGCAGTGTATGCACGTCGAGCTACGTGACGCCCACTTGTTGTCTGACGCTCTGCACTATCTACGCTGGAGCAGCTGGACTGGACTGAGTAGAATTTGAACCAGGCTATATAGACGGATTTCCGCGCGACGTCATCACAGAGCAGAATGCGCAATCTGCGCATACTCGGGGGAAACGAAAACGAGCGCCGTTCACTCTGTTGTTGTGTTCGGGAGTTAGATAGCCATAATTCTGCTATTATAGGCATAATAGGCATAATGCTGCTATTATATACAAACAGATCCAACTTTCGACAAATCATTTTTATTGAGTAAACAAGGTATTACAAACTGCATAATTTAATCTACTTTCATTAAACCCAGTGAAGATCATTTCTTTTATGAATGGACATTTGACCAGAGCTGCTGCGGGTAATGGCGCCCTCTATAGGCTTCCCCCTCCTCTGCGCGGTCATATCCTCTCAATGTTTACAAACATGAAACCCGTCTATACATTTAGTGTCAGCCGCTGATGGGACATTCATTATTCACCATCCATTGAGATTAGCCTGCCATCCTCCTCACCATGGGAACTTTTCAGATATTTCAAGATGAAGGTTATAAGAACTGGATCAAAACATCCCTTGGCATGGCATATTTGAAAACTCGCCTGGGATCTTTTCTGGAAAACGAAAACGAAACCTATCACCAAGATATAAAAAAAATAATCAATGGGAACGGACAATTGGAGTGCCGGCAGAAATGCGTGTTAAAAGAGTCTCTACCCAAGTCAAGCAAGGTGGATGCAAATGAACATTTTTAAAAACGTATGCATTACTCATTCCATGTAGGTATTACTACTACTGTAGTTTACACATAGCCCCATTATGAACCTCTCACTCCGCTGCACTCCGCTAGTTTACACACAGCCATTGAACACTTGATTTCCGTGGAGGGATTCTCAGCTCAGCTATAGGCTGTAATTATAGCACTTCTTGTGTACTCCAAAACGGACAACATTGCGGCATTCACAGCAGCACTAAACATTAAACTTACAATTGGCAAGCATTTAAGTAGCCTAAGGGCACACAAATTGACAAGTGTCACCGATATACTGTATATGACAGGTGTTACCGATATATAAGACAGGTAGGCACTAGGGATATCTGGGCACCACATTTTTGGGATGACTGGGCACCAGGGTGAGTGGGCACCACGGTCAACTGGGTACCAAAACCATCTGGGCACCAGGGACATGTGGGCCCACTCGTCCATGTGCCCAGTTATCTCCACCCTTCAGTGCCCAATCGTCCAGGTGCCCAGAGGTCCCTAGTGCCCAGGTGGTTTTGGTGCCCACCTTCCCTGTTACCTGATATATAACTCTATGGGTGTGACGTGACCCCCACACCAATCGAGTGTTCCATGGCTATGTGTAGCCTACATGCTGATGTAATGTGTGGGATATCAGCCAGTAGGGCTATATGTTTTATAGGGTATATTTGTCATATAATGATGCACTGACTGACAGTATAGAAAGAGGGAAATTGCATCCAGATGACTTAGAAATCTACAGCAAGGCTATAATTCTAATATAATTACAGGTTTGTCCTAATTTATGTGAGGTGTGTGTTCCCTGGAGAGATGAGATTTGGAAAAATCACAAAGGGGGTCAGGTGTATTGGAATAACTTTTCCCCCTACCTCTGGCCCAAGAACAAATGGGAGGTGGCTAAGGTGCCTACTGTTGACGTCAGATGTAATAGATGTAAGCACAAATATTGATTTTAAAATATTGTGTATTTTTCGACATTAATCATAAAGTGAGTGTGTGTGTGTGTGTGTGTGTGTGTGTGTGTGTGTGTGTGTGTGTGTGTGTGTGTGTGTGTGTGTTTGTGTGTGTGTGTATTTTCTCAGGTGTACATGCCCCGTGGTAATTCGAACCATAATTCAGCTGATACCGTTGATATATCTGCCTTTCTTAACCTCATGAGTACATGTCAGCACTTCAAGCGGTTTGTGTAAAAATACCTTACTTACACAGGTACGCACGTGCGCTGATGAGCACATGCAGATCACATTCACGCATATATGTGTTTAATTTGTTTGTATATATTCATTGTTGATAGGCATAGACTGTACATTATATTAATTCATTTATGCCATATATTCATTATTTATAGTCATTGTATACACATGGTTAATTATATGAATATACTCAGTGTTGATCGACTGTTGATAGACAATGCATCCACCCATATACTGATGATAGACTGCACAGATTATTCTTATATTCATTGATTGGCTGTACATATTCATTCAGCTAATAATACACAGTGCATAATGTGTATATCCTTCTGCATACTATTTGTTGATAGACTGTACAGTGTACATACATTTATAATGATATATTCTCTGGGGATAGATGTGCCATATGTTTAATTCTAACACTAATGTTACTGCTATGACACCCACATTTCACTCTGGGATCTATACAGGGATCTTGTCTCATCTTACAGGGGTGCAGTATAGGGGCGTAATTACAAAGATTCCAGGGGCCTTCAAAGATGCAATGTTTATGGATTTTGTTTTGTCTTGTTTAGGGTCTAATGTGATATGTGGCCTAGAAGTCCTATAAACACGCACGCAAACACACACAGTATAAAATTACATATGGATCAATATTATTATTGGAGGTTCATAGGCTTAAAATGAATGGATAAATACAATCATACAACAAGGCCAGTGGACCTCTGTCTTGTGCTGTGTTGCAAAGGTTACAAATGGGAGGAACCAGGTCATGCGTTCTGCCAACTTTGAGGTGACAGCTGAGAAGTTAAAAGAGTATTTGGATCGAATAAGAGTGCTTGGTAAAGCATTGGAAAAACATGCCCCAGAGTTCAAAATCCTGGACTGTCACGGTGCGGGCTCTCGGCCCCGCCCCCCCTCTCTGACTCTGTTGTGGCCTTTTATGTGAGTCTGGACCCGCAGCACGCCCGGCTGCAAGCCCTTTGGGCTGATTACCTTTGTTACTATTTAAGACTTTCCAGCCGGTGCCTCTTTGCTGGATGATAACTTGTGTCTCGGTGCGACCTGCCTGTCGAGCCGTTTATTTCTTTGTTTCCTTGCCTGTTTCCCTCCTGTGTGAGGATAGCCTGTGTTTGACCTTTATGTGAAGTAAAGTACCTTTATCATCATCATTCCTGTGTCGTGTCCTGCAATTGGATCCTACGTGTCCCGGGGTGTGTGTGTGTGTGTGTGTGTGTGTGTGTGTGTGTGTGTGTGTGTGTGTGTGTGTGTGTGTGTGTGTGTGTGTGTGTGCGTGTGCGTGTGCGTGTGTGCGTGTGTGTGTAGCCAGAGGAGCTGCAGTGTGTGAGACAGTTCCTGGAGGAGAACAAGGACCTGAAGGAGAGCCCCAGTGGGAGAGACTCAAAGAGGTTCAAGAGCAGCATGGACAGCAGATCGACTCTCTTACCGACGAACTGGAGAAGAAGTCACACACCCCTGGTAAGAGCTGTCGTTGTTTTTGGCCATGTAATAATTGGGGGTCATCCCTATGTTCCCCAGGTTCTATGTTTCCCAGGTTCTATGTTCCCCTCCCCCCCAAAAAAAGGTTCTATGTTCCCCGGGTTCTATGTTCCCCGCTCAACCAAAAAAGGGTTCTATGTTCCCCACTCATCCAAAAAAAGGTTCTATGTTCCCCACTCAACCAAAAAAGGTTATAAAAAAGGTTCTATGTTCCCCGCTCACCCAAAAATGCAGGAAATGGTGAGACATTTAAAACGGTTTAAATACATGTATTGATACCCATTAGTTATTTGTAATTTTTCAGTTTTTAAAATGCCAAAATATCATGTTTTGAAAACTTCTTTGACATGACTCAAAATCTATTTAGGGGTGTCACGATACATTAATTTCACGGTACATATGATACGATACACGAAATTGGGCTCACGATATCGATACAATATTATTATCATTTTTACTAGCATCAACATTGGCCATCATCTTCAGTTTCAAAGTGCTTAATTTATAAAGCATATAAAACTAGAAAAAGTGCTCCTTGGAGCACAGGTCTCCGCCAGGTCAGGTAGGCTATTGTGGCCTCCTGGTGACGCTATAATAGGCCAATGTGAAAAGGGTGCCATTTCTTATTAGGCCTTGCACGGCAATCGGACACTGCATTCATGGCTTGAGGCATTTGTGCAAAAAATGTGTTTTGCTAAATTAGACCTGCTGGTGGCGCTATAACATGCCAATGTTAAAAGGGGGGCATTTGATCCTCAACATAGTGTGAAGGTGCGTGTAAAGTTTGACCGCAATCGGACGGTGCGTTCATGATTTGCGGAGTTTTGTTCAAAACAAGCCACTACTGCAAACATGACTATATAGATCATGTGTACCGATTTGCGTGAAATTTGAATAACATCGGACGGAGTAATATCAAAAAATGTGTTTTACGTAAGTCTGCCTCCTGGTGGCGCTATAAAAGGCAGATGTGAAGAATGCAGGGCAAAGGTTTTTCCTTGACCTCTAGGGAGTGCGCATACAAAGTTTTACACATATCGCTGCAGTTATAGGTACAAACATGAATCCGCCTGTTATAGCGCCACCATGAGGCTGATTTGAAAGTTTTCAAGTGCCATTTCTTCCTCGGCATAGTGGAAATATGCGTGCAAAATTTCACGGAAATTTCATGCTGAGTTCATGATTTGAGGCATTTTGTTCAAAACGGAGTACTCCTGCAAACTTTGGAAGCCATTTTTAGCCAATCAGGATGGAATATAAAAAATTTGAAAGACCGTTTCGTTTAATGACTATAGAGATACTGTGTACCGATTTGTGGGATTTTTGGACAAAATCTGTAGGAATACTGTAAAAAAATATGTTTTGCACAAATTGGCCTCCTGGTGGCGCTATAAAAGGCCCATGTGAAAAATGTGGGGCAGAAGTTCGGAATTGGCATCCAGGAAGTGTGTGTGCTCAGTTTCGTTGCGATCAAGGCAACGGTGGCAGAGATTAGCTGGTGACAGACGGACGGACGGACGGACGGACGGACGGACAGGGGGTAAAACATACACTCTCGCCATGATACTGACCGTGATACTAACAAGATACTGACATGATACTAACAAGATACTGACATGATACTAACAAGATACTGACCATGATACAGACCATGATACTGACATGATACTGACCATGATACTACCATGATACTACAGTACTATGATACTGACATGATATTGATATGAAACTGAGCATGATGCTGACCATGACACTGACCATGATATTGATACTGATTATAAGATGTAACACTTTTCTCAACAATTTGACCAGCTATGGCCCGGACGGCTGGCTTGGCGGTCCGGGCACAGCGTGTCGCGGGTTCGACTCCCGATCCCAACGGACTTTGCTGCGTGTCACTTCCATCTCTCTCTCCCCATTTCCTCTCAGACTACTGTATACTATCTAATAAAAGGAAGATAAAGCCAAAAACAATTATATTAAAAAAAATTCTTAATGTAACAAATTATTACGTTATTATATTATGCAAAAACCCGTTATTGCGCTATCGCTCATGATTTTATTACATTATGAGCTTTTATGACATTTAGTTTATTATATTTTACTTTTTTTAGGTAAAAGGGGAACATAGAACCTTTTTTGGTAAGTGGGGAACATAGAACCTGGGGAACATAGAACCTGGGGAACATAGGTACGGTCCCAATAATTGTACCATGCTGTATGCATACTGGCTCCTTGTAATTTTCCTCTCCGACTTCCGGTATGTTTGGCACGGTGCAACCACCTGCAGGCCAACGAATTTCACACAATAACTTGCCCATTTTCTTGGGAAGTAAGGTTCCACTGTGATTTTCCCCATACAGTAGTAGGCTAATTATGGCCATACCAGTTCAAGTAGGTTCACCATTTTTTAGAGATATAGATTACCTTTACTATAATCAATAAATGTAAATGTTTGGACTTCTTTTATGAGAAAATGATTTTTATATTACACCATTCATTTATTCTCAAGATACTTACTGTACTGTACTACAATACCTACAGTCTATGCCTACAATACCAATCCCCTGCCAATCACAAGAGGCACAACTGACGCTCGCAGTCATGTGCCGCAGTTCCTTAATGACAAAAAATATTAGCCACTAACTCGCTAAAGACACCTCGAAGAAATGAAGTATCTCATCACATAACTCTGATCCATCATTCTTTTAAGAAATTACAAAGAAAAACAAACCGACTTTGACTTTGGCTGTGTGATTAAAACAGTGAAATGAAAACACGTGGTGTTTTGGCCATGTTCACACGGTTGCCATTTCTTTCTTACATGACACTGTGGTCATTTATGTGTTGCAGACCAAGAGTGGGACACAGACATCAGGATATATAAAAAACATCTGTTTGAATATGCAAGAAAACACGGATGTTCTGAGCCTCTCTTCACTCAGATCCTCGAATCCACAGGTGATTGTTGAACGTGCACATATGCACTCTTTCATAAACACACACACACACACACACACACACACACACACACACACACACACACACACACACACACACACACACACACACACACACACACACACACGCACAAGCACTCAAGCAATCACATGCAAACCTCAAAGTAGTTTGTCTTTTCGCCCTGCCTGCAGCAATGCGTGGCAGGGTTTTCGTAATAGGCCCCATATGTGTGTTTGTCTGTGAACAAAATGACTTGAAATTAGATGGGCAGAATTTCATGAAATTTATTGGGAATGATCAGTAGGCTGCTGAAATAAAAAAGACGAGGTTACAATCAGTCAAAATGACATAATCGATCATATCAGGTGGATTTGTGAAATGCTGCAAATACAGCCTGCCTAAAAGTTTCAGTGAACACATTTTTTTTAGGCAATAGACAGCAAATGGTTTTAACAGTTATTCACAGAGACAAACCCATCTTGCAGGTGCTGATACTACCACCTGTCAGTTGTTTTGCATCAGCACTTGTTCATCAGTTTTGAGTGTATACCAAATTACCTTTGACCTTGTGGTGGTCAGGTTTCCGAGGACAGGTCAGCATTAAGAATCAGACATTCACTGGGATGCGTGTGCACAGGGCCTTGTGTTTGTTTGTCTTGTGTTTAATCAAAACTACTTTCATAGCAGTTGGTCTGACTTTTAACTTCATTCGCTCTAATAGGCTCCACCTTCTTTGGCAGTGTCACTGTGGGCCTTGACGTTACAGTTTTCTCAGACAAGGTAGGTGATGGGATCGTGGAGGGTGTGGAGTCCGCTTACAGGAAATCAATGCCTGTGTTTGGACTGGAGCTCTCAGGATCAGGTGGTTAGAGACTTGAACGTTAACCTCATAGTCACTATTTTAATGGAAAATCTTCCCTGCTGCCTTCCTTCTCCCTAACCATCTCTGCCTCATGTCCATCCAGGTTATTCTTATAAGGATGCAGTTGTACAGTACTGTCTGAGGCGTGATGTTCCGGCTCCGGAGGAAATTTGACAAATCTGATCCCTTCACCCCTAGACTCAAAGGACCAATCACCTTCTATGACTCTGGTAATAATTACTTTCAATCAGCTACAGCAATGAAAATTGTTTATTTCCACATGATGTGTTATTTAAAGGTAGGGTAAGTGAGGGTTGCAGATGAGAGTAAAGTAAAAGCAAAGGTGAATCAGTACTTCAGCCAGCATTCCTTCCCTCTTCCTAAGGACGTTTATGAGCAACCAGAAGCACAGAAGTTCTGCTGTTCTCTCACCAACATCACCTGTGTCTTCACTTATACTGGAACAGGTAATGGTGCCACGAGTGTGTACGTGCATGCACGGTATCAGGTTTATCCCAAATCTATTGCACAACAATGCATTGATGACTATTGATGACTTTGTTATGAAAATGTTTGAAACGTTTCACCTGTCTAAAATAGGGATCGATTATTATCCATTATTTATTCAATTCATCGATTATCTTTTTTTTTAAAAAGTGATTAAATCGATTAACTGTTGCACCCTTATTCGTGACTGTGTGTTCCATAGATTCAAGCGAGGCATCAGCTCGCCAGGCTGCTTTCCGAACGGCGTTGTCTTGCGTCTCTCCTCTCATGGGTTTTCCTCTGGCCCTGCCTACCAGAGCTGAGGACGCGGAGCAGAGACTGAAGACTCTCCTGGAGACAGCGGGTGTAAACACGACAGACCCAGTCCTCCTGACATCTGCGCTGTACAGAAGCTCAGCCATGCTCATATTCACAGGGTTAGTGTTTAACCACTTAAGCACAGAATACGTTGTCATGTACGTTTATGTTTACTAACCTTTTTTTTTTAAAGGCAGTTTGTCCAAAATAGGGACACCAGGGTCAATTTGTTTAAGGAAAAAAACACCCTAAAACAGAATTCAAATGTTATTTCTATAATATGAACAGCTCACTTTTAAGTCTCCCCTTTAGACAAACAGCAGTGATAAGCAGTGTTGGTTTATATTACTTAGGAAAGTAATATGTTACTTATTACTCCTTTGAAAAGTAATAATACTATATTACTTATTACTTGGAATCAAGGGTAATATATTATATATTACTTTATATTACTTTCCCCGCGCCCCCCGCAAAAGAAAAGACGTGTACAGTTTTTAGCCTTTTAGAACCGAATCCAATTTAATGGAACAATAGAAAACAGTCAACAGTCTTTATCTTTTTAAGTATTTTGCTGCTGCAAATTCCATATTTGGAATTGGAACAATAATTATCCTTACAGGAACAACATCAACACTGCACACACTGGCTGCAGCCTCTCAAAAAACTGTATTGTATACACATAACAAACAATAAAGTAAACATTTCTTAATCTTTTCAACATATCTTACACCAGTCAATAAATAATTAGCCAAAGTGCAAAACTGTAAACAAGTCAAACAAATAAATATAAAATAAAGCAGCAGTCTCTCTGACTTTTTAAACTTTCAAATGCAAATAAAATATAAAATAAAGCAGTAGTCTCTCTGACTTTTTAAACTTTCCAATGTAAATAAAATATAAAATAAAGCAGCAGTCTCTCTGACTTTTTAAACTTTCCAATGTAAATAAAATATAAAATAAAGCAGCAGTCTCTCTGACTTTTTAAACTTTCAAATGCAAATACAATATGAAATAAAGCAGCAGTCTCTCTGACTTTTTAAACTTTCAAATGCAAATAAAATATAAAATAAACAAGTAGTCTTTCTGACCTTTTAAACATAATGATTTTCACACAACCCGATCGCCAGAGGAAACGTTCTCATTGAACGTTTTTCAGCGTTTCTCAAAATCCGTGCATAGACTACTGGAAAACCACAAATTCCGTGCATAGCCGCCTCGCATCTCCCCCATTGTGACTAAACCATTTCGGAGCCGCGCAGTCTCAAGGGAATTGTCGCTTTGTGAAGGACCACCGAGCGCGCTAAAGCGCGCGAGTTGCCGTCCTGAACATAGCGACATTCCCTTGAGCCTACTCAGCGGCGTTTGAGTTACGTACCGATAGGCACAGAATCGTAAATTTTGTTGTGGGGACTGCTCTACTTCCTGGTTTTTCCAGGTTGCGACTGGTTACGCCCACCGTGGGACTCCCCGTACATATGCACGGAATTTGGGGGTTTCTAGGCGACTATGCACGGAATGACGTGCACAAATCCGTGCAATGTATACTAATTCTCTGGCGATCAGGCTGGCCTATCGGTACGTAACTCAAACGCCGCTGAGTAGGCTCAAGGGAATGTCGCTATGTTCAGGACGGCAACTCGCGCGCTTTAGCGCGCTCGGTGGTCCTTCACAAAGCGACAATTCCCTTGAGACTGCGCGGCTCCGAAATGGTTTAGTCACAATGGGGGAGATGCGAGGCGGCTATGCACGGAATTTGTGGTTTGGATTTTGAGAAACGCTGAAAAACGTTCAATGAGAACGTTTCCTCTGGCGATCGGGTTGGGAAGTAACACTGTTTTAGTAGTAAGTAGTAGTGTAGTTTTGTTACCATCAGACACTACACTACACAAAGTAGTAATACTCAACACAAAAGTCTCACTCTATGAAATAAAGACGATTACGTCAAATTCAACCTCGATGACATCTTGTGGAAAAAACACATTCTTGTACAAATATATCCTTTCACTGTTTGTTTTTTTCTTCTTTAATATCAGTGGTGAAAGCAGTAAAGATTTATTGATGTAAATTTAAGCAAAGGTCTGGCTTGTCTGTCTGTGAATGATAATGTTTATATATTATTGCTTGTCGTGTGAACCACATATCTCCCTCCTCCTCATATCAGTATATGATGGTTCATCTACCAGGAAAAAATAAGAAAACAATGTGTATAGAAGAGAAATAACCAAATTACCACACCTAACATTCATCACATTTATCTGTAAATAGTTTGTGATTTGTGAGCTGCAATCTTCTTCATGAGAATGGAGATTACTTTCTTTGCATTTGGTCACAAGCAGTGGTGTAAAGTAACTAAGTACATTTACTCAAGTACTGTACTTAAGTACAAGTTTAAGGTATGTTTACTTTACTAGAGTATTTCCAATTTCCAGTACTTTTACTTCTACTCCACAACATCTCAGGGGCAAATATTGTACTTTTACTCCACTACAATTACTTGATAGTTTTAGGTACTAGTTACTTTGCCGATTACATTTTAGATTATTATCACAAAACATACATTAACCACTTCAGCCCTATATATATATATTTCGGCTATTTGAAAATAGCAGATCTACAAGCTCAAAATGCGTCGCGAGACTCTTTTTTTCGCCATTTTGTATACCTTTTGAACTTGTAAGATGAGACATTATGCACAATGGGTACTTTTATTTTTGGTATTTGAAGTATATTTTGATGCCAATACTTTAGTACTTTTACTCAAGTAAATTTTGATAACCAGATTTTTTTTTTACCTGTAACAGAGTATTTCTACACTGCAGTATTGACACTTTTACTTAAGTAAAAAATGTGAGTACTTTTTCCACCACTGGTCAGAAGTAACCAACAGTTTGTACCGACTGTTGTTTCCTGCTCACAAAACTTGAAACCTACAGTGGTTCTGCAGACAGATTTCTTCATTATTAAAGATTGAAAAATGTTAAGAGAATCTCTTACCTTTCACTGCTTGGCATACGCTTTAGACTTGAAAAACTAATTCATACAAATCCTCACACATTACTGACTCCTATACAACTAACCAGCGTGAACACAAGTGAGAGTATTAATGTTAGATGTTATTTGATATTATCCGTAGTTAATCATTAACTTCCAAGTAGTAAAGTCATAAAGTGACTGAGGGTTTAAGTCCACTGCTCCACTCTGGGTCATCTTAGAGCAGTAAAAGGTGATAATGATTGATGTGGCCTGTGGTAGATGTAGATACATTATAGACACATTGTAGATACATTATAGACACAGTGTGCAGTGGATGCTTTGTTAGGTGCAGAGCATCATTTGAAAGTACATTTGTAGAACCTGCACTGCATTTTTCATAGCAGTGATATCTAAACGTTTACCATGGAAGGCCAAGAGTATTGCAAGTCCTCTTTCCAGCTAAACGCTACATCAGTAATCTGTAATTAGTGACATAAACTGCATGATGAGAACAACACTGTTTATTGCATTGCTTTATGATGATAGTTTGTACTCTTTCTGTCTGTTTCAGGCTGGTGTCACAGGCAGCTGGCTTATTACTTCTCCCTGCTCTGCTTTCTGTTGACTCTGGTCACACTCCTACAGACCCTCTATAGTGAGTACTGTACTTCATGTCTCCTATAATAGACTCTCTATTTTCAGAGTGCATGGACTTGCATGGACAATCACTCTGGATTAAAAAATCTACTAAATGTGTTAATGAACTCAAATCAATCATTGTTTATTCATTGATTCATTAATACATCATTATTTCCTCACTCATTCCATGATTGTGTTTTCATTGAATATGAATGTGATATTATTCTCATTCTTCACATGTTATTGTATGATCATGTGTAGAAGTAATAATAGTTTAATAAATGTATTCTTGACAGTCTGTCGTTGTTCCTGTGTATTGATATTCATAGTGTTGTCATGACAACATGGCCACAGCTCATTGGTTTTGGATTGATTGATTTATTGACAATTTGCACATAACAAAACAATGTACACAGGGAATTGTCAAAAGGATAGACACAAGAAAGCCAGAAGCTTATTTCCATCGTGGTCCTGTTGATCTTGGTGTGGGTGCGGGCGTGCGTGCGAGTAGCTGTATGTGTATGCGTCCATGCGCGTGTGTATGTGTGTGCATGTGTGTGCATGTGTGTGTGTGTGTGTGTGTGTGTGTGTGTGTGTGTGTGTGTGTGTGTGTGTGTGTGTGTGTGTGTGTGTGTGCATGTGTGTGCGCGCGTGCGCACATGTGCGGGGGGGGGGGATACGAACCCTAATTAAAAAATGTACTTTAGGTTGCACTGGTAGTGAGCTATCTCTTAAGGGAGAACTTAAAACCAGCCATGGAGCTAGTGGTCTTGATGTTTGTGGGTAGTTCGTTCCATGCCTCTGTTGCAGTGTACAGGAATGAACTTTGGCCCATGCAACTGCTAAATAGGTGAGGCACAAAGTTAGTGGAGCTTCCTCTGGTTGAGTACCTATGTACTGTGCTGACCTTGGTGAAATAATCATCTAAGTACTTAGGTGCAGCATTATTTATGATCCTGTGGACCATACACATTTTTATTTGTATTACTCTTTCCTCGACTTTGAGCCACTTGAGGCTGTTGAAATGGGCCGGCAGAAGGTGAGTTCTGGGATGTAACTTGTGTATCAGTCTAACTAATTTGTTTTGTGAGGTCTGGAGCTTTTTTTTCAGGATCTTTGGGATGTTGGAGTACCAGGATGTGCATGCATAGTCGAAATGGCATTGTACCAATGCCCCTGCATATATTATTAGTGCATTTCGATCTACAGTATGAAGGGCGATATTCTAGCAAGGAATTTGATCCTCTGGTTCACTTTCATAATAACTTTCAGAGCCATGCTCTCTCCAGATAAGGAGTTATTTAGTATGCATCCCAAATATGTTACCTCTTCCTTGTCTTTAATTGTCGAGTTACCAACCACTACCGTAAGCCCCGGGGATTTCTTAAGCTTGGCTGTAGACCCAAACAGGATTGCCTCTGTTTTGCCCAGGTGGAGTGACAGCCTGTTGTCTTCTAGCCAGATACTGACTTTAGATAGTTCTGTGCTAAGCATTTTTTCTACCACTGATTTATCTTTGTGTGAGACTAAAAGGGCTGAATCATCTGCAAAGAGAAACAGATTGCAATCGCAGGCAGACTTCATGTCATTAATGTACAATAGGAAGAAGAGAGGGCCTAGAATACTGCCTTGAGGGACTCCGCATGTTGGTTGAGGTGAGGACACTGTGCCATTTATTCTCACCACTTGTTCTCTGCCGTCCAGGTAAGATCTTACCCATTTAGTAGCTGTGGTGTTGAAGCCTAAGGCCCCAAGCTTACCCAGTAGGATGCTGTGATTTATAGTGTCAAATGCCTTCTGTAAATCAAGCATTACCATGCCACAGTACTTACCTAAGTCCACTTCTTTCTTTATGTAATCTATAAGATATAGTAAACAGGTGTCTGTTGAGTGTGATTTCCTGAACCCGGATTGAAATTCGTACAGTAACTTATGTGATGTTGTATAATGTTCTATCTGTTCGTGTATAAGTCTCTCTATTACCTTTGATAGTGTGCATAGAATGGAAACAGGGCGGTAGTTACCTGGTTGTAATTTGCTTCCCTTTTTATACAGTGGGGTTATTGTCGCCGATTTGAATTCCTGTGGAAAGTGACCTTGGTTGATGGACAAATTTATTATGTGGGTTATGCAGGAAGTGATGACTTCTGCTGCGTCTCATAGGTATCTGGCTGGGATGTTGTCGTGACCTGTTGCTTTTGTAGGGTTTAGAGTTTTTAGCTTTTCTAACACTTCGTCTCTGGTTACTTCCCTAAGGGAGAAGGCCTCGGGCTTAACTCCCTTATTTTTATAAAAACGCTCTATATGAGCCTCACTGTAGCACCCTGACTGGGCCGGCAGTGCGCTGACTAGTGAATCTGCTATGGTTGAAAAATAGGTGTTGGCTACCTCCAGTTTATCGGATACAATTTTTCCTCCTATTTCCAGGTTTAGATTGTGCGTTTTGGTTTTTAACCTCTTATTGCATCCTAACTGGCCTAGTGACTTCCATGATTTCTGAGGATTATTTTTGTTTTCTGTAATCTTTTGGGTGAAAAACTCCTTCTTTCTCGTTCTAATCCTTCGTTGGACCTCGTTTCTTATTTTTTTATATTTAGTGAACAGGTGCTCATCCTTGGATTTCCTGTACTTTCTAAAAGTGTCATCTCTTAGTCTAATAGCTTTTAAAATATCTGCATTAAACCATGGCTCGGTTCTAGCTTTTATCCTCACTGTTTTTTCTGGAGCATGTTTGTCAACAATCGGTAAAAAAGATGATTTAAAAAGGTCCAATGACTTATCCACTTCTGTACATTTAAGAACTGGAGACCAATCCAGGTTCCCCAGAGAGGAAGATAGAGCCTCACTACTATATGACTTTTGGGATCTGATATTGATTGTGTTATGATAGCTTAGTACTGTTTTCTGAAGCTTACGTGTACAATATATGATGGAGTGATCGCGTATGCCAAAATGTATGACTCCACTTTTGGATTTTTTTTATTTATCAGTTGTTAGAATTAAATCAATAATGGTAGAGGAACTAATCCTAGTGCACTGGTCAATGTGTTGGTGAAAATTAAATAGGTGGCAAAAATGTCTTAGGGCTTTGTAAATTGCGCAATGTTTATTTAAAATGTTGGTGTTCATGTCCCCAAGAAGGCAAACTTCCGAGTTGATAAAATCTACTGCATTTGTGCAGGTCTCTTCTAAGAGGTCATGAAAGATGAAAGTTGTTTTGCTCGGGAGGTCTGTAGCAGGCTCCAATTAAAATTGGTTTAGAATGGGGCAATAAAATATCTAACCACACAGCCTCGATCTTCTCGTGATCAAGGTCTGGTCTAATGTTAAAAGCTATGTCTGCCCTAAGGTAGACACAGACTCCTCCTCCTCTGCGATTTCTATCTTTCTGGTCATGTATAATAACTAAGTTGGATCCGTTGGAATAAAGGTTATTATTTTTCCATTTCATGAAAAGGCAACAGCACTGCTGATTACCTGCATTACACCTGCAGTAATCTGATTACCTGCATTATACCTGCAGTAATCTGATTACCTGCATTATACCTGCAGTAATCTGATTACCTGCATTACACCTGCAGTAATCTGATTACCTGCATTACACCTGCAGTAATCTGATTACCTGCATTACACCTGCAGTAATCTGATTACCTGCATTACACCTGCAGTATCCTACTAGGGAGGAAGAGGACATATATTGAATGACCCCCACAAGCAAAGATTTTGATCCTTCGATGTCGGCTCTTCCTATCATTGTGAAGCAGAATTCACCAAGCGTTGGATTGTTCACCCACTAGGGCAGTGTTTGTCAACCTTTTTGGTGCCAAGGTACACCTGGCTTAGCCAAAATATCCCAGGGTACACCTAGATATATGGTGCGTATATATATATATATATATATATATATATATATATATATATATACAGTATATATATATATATATATATATATATATATATATATATATATATATATATATATATATATATATATATATATATATATATATATATATATATATATATAATATTTACTCTCATGTACACAAGATGTAATAAAGAAACCTTGAACATTACAAAATGTCTTTGGCCTACAAATATATAAACTTGGGGTAGTGCAATGAATGGAGAAGATGAAAAAAAAGGAAAGAGACAGTGCCTCAGTTTCACCGATTTATTTTTGGAAACATACTTGGAAACAACTTGTTTTGCTTTGATGTCATAATAAAGAAACCTTGAACTAAAAAACAGCACACACATGTTCAATTTGGCCTACAAATATATAAACTTGTCATTGCAATGAACAGAGGAGTTGGATTCACCTTCCCAGAAAAATACTTTAAAAACTCAAAAAGATTTTAAAAAAATATATAGGAAAAATTGGCCACAATAGTCTTAGTGTGAAAATGTTTTAGAAAGAAAAAAACACTTTTTAAGCCAGTACAAATGTCTTTGTTTGAAACTTGAGTCCTTTTTAGAAAAAATACTTTAAAACTCAATAAAAAAGATTTGTAAAAAGAAAAGAAAAAATAGGTCACAATACAACTGTCTTAGTGTGAAACTTGAGCTTGTTTTGCTGAACACAGAGTTTGTATCCTGGCTGGGACTGATGACAAGCACACACGAAGCTCCTCGTCAACTGCTCTCAGTCTCTCTCTGTGTTTACTTTTTACGTAAGTCAGGGTTGAAAAGCTGAGCTCACACAGGTAGGTTGTTGAAAATGGGAGCAACACTGCCATTGCACTGTCTGAGATGGCTGGAAATTCTTTTCCAACAGTCAACCAAAAACTGTCCAAGCTTAGAACTCTGAATTTCATTTTCAAGCCACGGTTCTCCCTTATTTCCACTAGCTGCTCTTGCTCCTCAAATGGACTGTTCTAGTTTTCAGCAGTTTCGTTGAATGGGTCACGGACCCAGTCGAAGTTTGCCATGGACGTTGAGGGGAAATAAAAGGCAAATCTCTCCTCGAGACTTTTCAAATGCTCAGCAATGACCCCACGCAAAGCACGAGTGATTGTGTGTCCAGTGTTGATGAGGGGAAACATTTCAAGCTTGCTCTTCTCCACCTGCTGACGCCAGAGTTTCAGTCTCCCCCGAAATCCCGTCAGTTTATCTGTGCTTGTGAGGATATTCTCATATTTTCCTTGCATTCGCCTGTTCAGTTCGTTGACAGAAAGCTTTGTAATTCCTCCCTCAGTTCATAGACACGGGACAAAACTTTCCCTCTGGAAAGCCACCGTACTTCGGTGTGCAGCAGCAGCGTTTTGTGTTCCGCCCCCATTTCCTCGCACAGGGTGGCGAACAGCCGGCTTTTCAAAGGTGGTGCTTTAATAAAGTTAACGATGCTTACCGCATCATTCAACACAGCTGAGAGGTCTTTTGGTAAAGTCTTTGCAACCAGCGCCTCACGGTGTAAAAAGCAATGCGTAACCAGGACGCCAGGATTCTTCTCTCTTACTCTGCTTACAAATCCCTTGTGTCGCCCGGTCATAGATGCAGCCCCATCAGTGCAGTGGTTGAGTGTGAAACGGTCCGGATGACGGCCGTATCGATTGACGGACGCGCCATTGTTCTCGAGGGGCTGGTTTCACACGTTCTTCAAAGCTCACGGTACACCTCGCAAGTATCCGCGGTACACTTACTGTACCATCTACCGCGGTTGACAATCACTGCACTAGGGAACGTGAGCTGGGATTAGACTGTCGTGAGACAGGTTAGTTTTACCCTACTGATGATGTGTTGTTGCAATAGTAATCCCGCTCAGTACGAGAGGAACCGCAGGTTCAGACATTTGGTGCATGTGCTTGGCTGAGGAGCCACTGGGGCGACGCACCTGGAGGCGCCAGGGTGCGCCTCCAGGTGCGAGTGCCCGCGCCGACCGGCCGAAGGTCTGCTAGTCGAATCAGCGCCGTCCGAGTTGTGAACCGATAGGGGGAGAATAGATATTTTCATGGATCACTATCCGTGTGTGTGTGTGTGTGTGTGTGTGTGTGTGTGTGTGTGTGTGTGTGTGTGTGTGTGTGTGTGTGTGTGTGTGTGTGTGTGTGTGTGTGTGTGTCAGGGAGAAACTAAAACAAATGTTAAAAGCCAGAACACAATAAAAGTATCTTAACAGTCAAATCAAATCAAATCAAATCAAGCTTTATTTATATAGCACATTTACAAACAGGCAAGCTGAACCAAAGTGCTGTACAGGGAAATTCAAGAACATTAATGCAAAAACAACAAAGCAAATGTACAAAACATTTAAGAGCAACAAAGGAAAACACTTTAAAAGACGACACAAAAAATAAATAAGTGGAGATTACATGTAGGCTGGGTACATAGTTTATGCGTACATGGCATAATTATGAATGGGGTAGGATAAAAGCAAACCATGTAAATTAGATGCTGTTAAAAGCGAGGGAAAAGAGATGTGTTTTAAGTTTGGCCTTGAAAGCACCGATTGATTGGGGGGCTCGGATATGGAGGGGCAGACTATTCCAAAGTCGCGGGGCCGTGGCCGTGAAGGAGCGGTCACCCCTAGTCTTTTTAAATTTTCGGGTTGGAACCTCGAGTAAAAATTTATCAGCAGATCTTAATTCCCTAGTTGGGACATATGGTTCTATGAGTGCGGAGAGGTAGGATGGAGCCAGCCCGTTTAATGATTTGTAGATAAATAAAAACACCTTAAAATCAATTCTAAAATTCACGGGGAGCCAGTGTAGAGAGGCAAGGATAGTTAGAGTTGCAGGCGTCTGAGTGATGTGTGATCGAGACCGGTATATAGGGAGTTGCAGTAATCTAATCTGGAAGAAATGAAAGCGTGGATAGCCATCTCCAGTTGGTGGCGAGGGAGGTAAGGCTTAATCTTGGCCAGAAGCCTTAACTGAAAGAAGCTGGTTTTAACCACGGAGCTGATATGTTGAGTGAATTTGAAAGAACTATCCAGGGTTACACCGAGGTTTTTGGCAGATGGGTGGATAAGAGGGGTGACGGTGTCCGGGATATTGCAGGGTGGGATATGGCCAAATAGTATAATTTCAGTTTTATTTTCGTTGAGAGTGAGAAAGTTAGTGTTCATCCATGATTTAATGTCATGTAGACATGCGAGTAGTGATTGGAAAGAGTTGGCGGAGTTGGTTTGTATGGGTAGGTAGATTTGAATATCGTCGGCATAGGAGTGGAAAGATATATTGTGTTTTTCAAATATGGACCCTAGAGGCAACATATATAAAAGGAACAGGAGTGGGCCTAAGATGGAGCCTTGGGGGACCCCACATGTAAGGGGGGCGCTAGGCGAAGAGAAGTCCCCCAAATGAACAGAGAAGGTTCTATTTGTGAGGTAAGACTCAAACCAGGTTAGGGCTAAGCCAGTGATGTCGATGTAATGATGGAGTCTATGTAAAAGAATTTGGTGGTCTATTGTGTCGAATGCAGCAGATAAGTCGAGGAGCACAAGGATGGCAGGGTTTCCATTGTCAACTGTTAAAATCAAATCATTAAAGACCTTGAGGAGAGCTGTCTCCGTGCTGTGACCTGGTTTGAAGCCTGATTGAAATTTTTCATGTATGTTATGGGTGAGTAGGAATGACTGTAATTGTGAATATACTACCTTTTCCAGAACCTTTGATAGGAACGGTAACTGAGATATTGGCCTAAAGTTTGAAAGGATTGATGGATCGAGATTTTTCTTTTTGATTAGCGGGTTTACAACAGCGTGCTTAAAAGCAGCTGGGACACATCCAGAAGTGAGGCAACTATTCATTAAAGTGAGGATGCTTGGGCCGACGGTGCCGGAGACCTCCTTTAGGAGCCGGGAAGGTATGCAGTCGGAAGGGCAGTTTGTGGGTCGGAGGTGCATAATTGTGTCAGTGAGGGACGACAGGGTTATTGGTGTGAAATGATCTAAGGTGTTAGCGGGGGGGCATGGAGAAGGCACTGGGTCGAAAGTAGAGGGGGTGTGAGCTGATCTGAGGGCTGAGATTTTATCTGTGAAGAAATCTAGAAAATCAGCACAGAGAGTGGATGAGGGAGGAGTGAGAGGATCGTCACGTGGGTTTGTGAAGGAGTTCAGGATATTGAACAGAACCTGGGGTTTATGGCAGTTATTTGTGACGAGACTGGAAATATATTCTGATTTTGCAGCTTTTACTGCTTTATGGTAGTCGGAGAGGGAGTTTCGAAATGCAGTCATGCTTTCAATAAACCAAATTGAAAGCATGAGCGCTTGTGTGTGTGTGTGTGTGGTCGTGGCCATATATGTTTGTGCACTTAAGTTGGGAAGCCTGGCTCGTGTCTTGCCTTCGTGGCTCCCTCTAGTGTCTAGTGTCAGAATTGCTGGGTGGGTGGTAAAAACGAGCGCACCTTCTCCAATTTCCCTGGTTCTCCAATTTCCTTGTAACATATATATTCAAAGATTTGTCACATTTTATCATTTTCTTTCACAAATAGCAGATCTACAAGCTCATAGCGCAGCACCGAGTGTGCTACGAGCTTGTAGATCTGGTTGGTCTGTTCTTTCTCTCCAGGATCATGGAGGATCAGTGTTTGTCAGAGTTGTGTGAATGGTTTAGCACAAAGGTCTTCCGTGTTTTACAGGCCAAGAACTCCTTATCTGAGAGAGAATCTCCACTACATTTCATAGATTTATAAAACACTATCATTGTGTGTTGTGTTGCATTCATGTTAATGTGCATTTTCAGACGGTCAACCTCTTATCCCCCCCAAATTTTTTTTACTGAAAATAGCAGATCTACAAGCTCACAACGCTGAGCCAAATGTCACATGTGTGTTTTATTATGCATGTTTCTTTTTGTGTCTTGGAATGAGCAGGGAACTTACATTTTAGGAAAATACCCCTATCCCACATGTCGCCACAAGGGGGCAAATCAGGTGGTTTTAGGAGGTCATGTGACATCTTTCTTCAAGGAAGAGAGAAAGAACAACATCAGTTTGTCCCTGTTTGTTCAGGTTAATAAAGTATTAGAACATAAAACATGTTCAAAATAAGCTCTGTGATGTAAAACAAAGCTTGTCTTGAGGGTTTTACCAGAAATGTGGTGATTGTGTTTTAGTTGATTGTGTGCTATATTATAAGTGTTTCTCAAAAATTGTATTTGGCCGTGGACCCCCATCAAAAAATATTTTGTTCCAGGGACCCCCCAGAAGTTGTAACAGAGTTAAAAATGTTCGCTTTAAAAATATATATATTATTCAAAGATTTGCAAAAAAAAAGACGTTTTTTTCGAAAATAGCAGGTCTACAAGCTCATAGCGCGGCACTCTGTTGCAGCCTTCAAAGTGCAGCCCTAGGTAGGGTGGGTAGGGCACTGCCCCCTGGAGGGCGCATAGGGCACACACTCTGCCTGTGAAATGGGACAGCCCTTCGCCGAGTTGAGTCGAGTGAACCCGGAAAAAGCCGAGCGTCCGCCATTGTTGTTCGTCCAAGCGTTTTTTTTTACTTCTAAAAAGCTCTCAAACTTCATTTTTGTGGCACGGAATTTACTTTTAAGATATTTTAGGATAGCATTAAGTTGTTTAAACTTCATATATGTGGTCAATTAATCATGAAACTATTTAAAATAATAATTCAGAGAACCGTCACGTCGGGTCCTGGGGCGACCAGTGAAACTCATCTAGCCGTTTAAAGCAGCCTGTTTTCGGCCTGACGTCTTCCAAAAGTCCCGTTGCTCCCATGGTTGTCTGTGGAACGAACTTGATGGGATTGACAGACCCACTTACATCTGTAGCCCATTGGTTCTCAAAGTGGGGTCCGGGGACCCCCAGGGGTCCTTGCGGGGGTTCCAGGGGGTCTTCCACAAAACAAGTTAATTAATATAATATATATGCATGCTTCATTCTCCACACTATGGAAGTCCATAGGTCCAAAAATTAAATAATAAATACCACAATGAAATAAACACATAATCCACTCCAAAATGTGTATATCTACACTAATAAATAATTGCTGTGAAAATATATCATCTACTTATATAAACGAGGATTGACTTCCGCCTCGCCGCTGAAGCCATACCCACAGCACTGATTTCGACTAAACACAACAACTACACACCACGTCTCACCAACACAGTAGCGACAACGTGCGCGCTGAATTTACGTGTGCATTACACATTTTCCACGTCGCAACATAATTAATTCCACTCACCACATTACGGCCACAACGGAAGGGGAAACAGTTTCGTACCGTTTACCGTGCGCACCACCGACACCGAACGCCGACGGGCACAGCCGAAACAACACGAAGCGGCCGCCATTGAAATCTCCGCATCTCTGCATCGCCAGAACAACAACACAAGTGCGTCCTTCGCTTCAAGGCCCCCGCCCCCCCCCTAGCTTACCTTTTTGATGACCCAGGCCGTTGCTTTCACTTCAGTCATGTCTGTATCACAATATGTCCGTCATTCACGTGCCATGTACATCCCAAACACAAAAAAAAACACGCAGCCGACTTTCTCATGTCCCCACAACAACTACACAGTCAACACACACTCGCTATCTGCGTTGCCACGTTGCCCGAAGACAAGCACAAAACACAAGAAAATATCAGTGTTGCCACATTTGCGCCAGAAACAAGCAACCACCTTCATGAAAAAAAAAAAAACAGGCAAAGGGGTCCGCCATGTTCCACGGGCGTCCGCGGGGGTACCAACACTCCCAAAAAAATATATATCTTTTTTTTTGGGGGGGGAGAAATTTTTATCCCACGATTTTGGTACCCTGTGCGCGGGGCCCCGTGCGCGGCTAGCAGGCCGGACCTCTAATTTTATTATAAACTAATTTAAACAAACTGCTTTAATAGTCATTCGGTTAAGCTTGCAGATCTGGCTGCATTGGCTATTTGAAAATAGCAGATCTACAAGCTCACAACAGGTCGCATCGTGACGCGTTGTGAGCTTGTAGATTCTACTATTTTCAATATATACAAGCGCTTCTGCGAGAGAATTTTCGGGAGTCCCGAAAATTGGAGTTATGTCATAGAGAGTTATGTAGGCTACACAACCTGGCTGGGTTAAGGATATAAACCTGACGCTCCAATATTAACGTGGCGGCACGGGATCACTGCATTCCGCCCGAGTCTCATGACTGCTTTATTTAGTTCACGAAAACGCACTGCTCGGTATGGCTTAAATAAATGGGTATACAAACATATTCCATTCATGGCATGTGATTAGTATGAAAATATGTCATTCATGTAGGCTACAAGCCTACCTATGTGACAACAAAGATTGTACCGCTACGGATTACATGAAAGACAAAGGTGTGTGTGTGTGTGTGTGTGTGTGTGTGTGTGTGTGTGTGTGTGTGTGTGTGTGTGTGTGTGTGTGTGTGTGTGTGTGTGTGTGTGTGGCGAGGCGAGGCGAGCGGGGGGGGGGGCATGCGTTAATCCGACAGACCTTTTCTCCGACTTTGTGGCATCCGCGTGCAGTTAGGGTTAGGGTGCGGGTTTGGTTCGGGTTTACTGTTTAATGTCGGAGCACTGCGCTGTCGGAGGAATGCGCTGTCGGACTAACGTATTGCACCCGAGCGGGGGAAACTCTTTCTTATTGGCTTTTCATGTTGTTGTTTTTTGGGTCGTATTCTGGTTCTTCATGTCGTGAAGTCGGGGCATTTTGTGAATATTTAAGGGCGTGTTATTTAAATGACGCTCGTTTTCAGACGTGAGATTTATCAAAGCTCCAACCTGATGTACGCTAGGATTGGCTGTATAGGATCCTTTGATAAATGTGTTGATGTACGGCCGAATATGTGGAAAAATATAAGCCGTTTTTTACGCTCCGTTGATAAATGAGGGCCACTGTGCTTGAATCTGAATAATAACCACTTATCTATTAATGAACTGTATAAACTGTGAGTGTTCTAAAAGTACAAGAGAGCTTGTTTTATTAAGGTTTCGAGGCCATCAGGCTCGAAGCCTTTCTTGGGATACTAGGCTTTCACTATTCTTCCGCCGCTTTTGGCAGTTCTGGCCTAACCGCGTTGTCACTTTTTATGAAATTCGGCAATATGGTAGAGGGCTATGCCAAACGGCGAAAACCCGAAACTCACAACAATTGGCCAAAGGGTGGCGCTGTAGCACTCAATTGAAATATGCCAACTTTGAACAGGTACAACTCATGCTCTGTTTGACCCACAGCCATGAAACTTCGATGCACATATGCGTCTCCTCATGCCTAACAACTTTCACTATTTGACTTTTGACCTCTGACCTTTAGATCTCCCACCATTTCGAATTCTATGAAAAGCAGTAAAAAGCAGTAAAAGTCCATAGCTTTCTGGGATCTTTGAGCAATCTGCACGAAACTGTCTACACATGAACTTTGGACCAATGCCGACAAACGTGAGCAAGCAGATTTTCCATAAGTGAAAACGTTAAGCTTTTATAAGCCAATGAAAATTGCAGTTTTATGACAATTATTCATCTGCCCCTAACACATACATCCAGACTCACATTTGTTTGACACTTTGCAATATTGTAGAGGGTCATTCCAAGTATCACTGAAACCAATCTTACTCCAATTGGTCAAAGGGGGGCGCTATAGCAATTTTTTTTAAATGCAAACTTTAAACAGGCAAAAGTCATGCCTCGTTTGGCCGACAGCCGTTAAACCTGCTTACACATGTGCCTTGACTCATGAGGAACACATGTATCACTTTGACCAGTAAGCTCTGCCCTTAGATTGCCTGTAATTTTGACCAGTTTGAAAAACATTTAAATCCAGGATTTCTGAGCAATTTGCATGAAAGTGTGTCATGTGTGTGAACTCCCTTTTCACTAGTTCAGGTCTGTTGGCCCAATAGCTTGATCGCTTAATCATCTGCCTTGAAACCACAGGGTTGCTGGTTCGAATCCCACATCATGTAGAATTCATTATAATTGCATTGCACACAACATGACTGTATCAATGAATGCATGTGCAATTGTTAACCAGTAAGCTCTGCCCTTAGATTGTCTGCAATTTTGAGCAGTTTGAAAAACATTTAAATCCAGCATTTCTGAGCAATTTGCATGAAAGTGTGTCATGTGTGTGAACTCCTTTTTCATCAGTTCGGGTCTGTTGGCCCAATGGCTTAATCATCTGCCTTGATACCACAGGGTCGCTGGTTCAAACCCCACGCCATGCAGACGTCAACTCAATTGCATTGCACACAACATGATTGTATCAATGAATAAACATGCAATTGATAATTGAAATGCTTATTGAGAGTAGTTATTTTCAATATATGACGTACTTCATTCCCTCTTTTGTTTTGTTTTGTTGGATTCTCCTTTTTCACTGACCAAGGCTGTGGATTGAATAGCTTGATCAATACACTGTTAGTCTGATGTGCCAGAGGTCCATGGTTCAAACCCCACTCGTCACAGTTTACATTTAAATTGCATTGTACAAAACATGACCCTGTTAATTCATACATGTGCAATTTGATGCATGTTCACTTCTTCTCTCGCGCTCTCTCACTGCCTCTCTTTCTCACTGCCTCTCTTTCTATTTTCTCTCTCTCTCTCTCTCTCTGCCTCTCTCTCTC